>NC_064641.1:310812870-311117692 GCF_023864345.2 Schistocerca serialis cubense
GAAATTCCAGGGAGCGGTGTCTACTGTGACATGACCACGACAAAACCACGGCCGTTCCTACAAATTGCCTTCAGAAGGGACGTCTTCAATGCTACACGACTTACGCCACCTTGGTATTCGATCGACAACCCGCCTACTGACGAATCGTTACATGTGGCTGGGTATACAGAAAGACTGCCGTGCATGGGCGAGCTGTTATCTTAAACGTCAAAGCAGTAAGTTACACCACCACATGCAAGCACATAGGGTTTTCCGATCACGACGGCCCATTTCAGTCAGTCAACATCGACGTCGTTGGATCATTGCCGTCGTCCGACGGCCAACGTCATGTACTTACAATGATAGACCGTTAAACCCGCTGGCCGGAAGCCGCACCAGTGGACAACTTATCAGCAGAAACTCTGGCTTCCGCTTTTGTGTCATATTGGATGTCAGGCTTTGTCTGTCCGTTACACATCACGGTAGACAGAGGACACCAAATCGAATCCGACCTGTTCAGACAGCTCGCGAACTTCTGTGGCACAGAAAACCACAAAACGACGAGCTGTCACCCAGCCAGCAACGAGAAGATCAAAGGATGGCATCGGTCAATTAAAGCAGCACTAATGTGCCACAACACTGAGAGCAGCAAGACCCTTCCCATGGTACTCTTCGGCTTCAGAAATACGTTCAAACCATATCTAGACGCTTCTTCGGCGGACTGGTGTACAGCGAGACATTGAGGCTTCCGGGAGAATTCGTGGAAATAAACACAACCAACCAAGGGATGATCAATCAGAATTCCTACTACAACTGTGAGAGCACCTAGCCACACTAGCCTCTCAGACAAGATACAGCGACCAACTTCGTGCGTCAAGACTTGAAAACCTGTTCACACGAGATGTTATGCACGTGACGGCATCAGATTTCGTTGCTGCCGCCATACTCATGAACCTACCGTGTAGTCGTAAGGGCAGACACGACAATGAACATTTCAACTAACAGAAAGGCAACCACTGTTTCTATAAACATTGTTAAACGCGCTTATGTCTTACAAGACTACGGTCTAACCCAACAGCAGCCACATCACCGCCTTCACGACTGCCAGTGCAAGTAACAAACAGCAGCGGACCTACCAACACGCACCTTGAGTCCATTTTCCAGCCCGCTATTTGGAACAACGCTCCGCTTCCACCATGGGGGCTGATGTGGAGACATCACGCACTTATGTAGTGTTGTATCACACGTGTCGTCTGTGCGGGCTTGGAAACGGCGCCGTCAAATATTTCACGCACCAGTCACCAGAGACGCTACAATCGTGCTGTCAAACATTTCGCGTGCCAGGGCCCAGAGGCTGTGTGTTTCATATATGAGACTTTTGATTTTGTATCTTCCATGCTAGCTGTTAGTTCGTGCATAGTTACGTGTTAATACTGCTGGTTTTGTTCCCTGTATGTTAATTCTGAACGAGCGAACAAGCAATGTGTGATTTCCCGTTTCCTGTGGCTGTGATCAGTAAAGCTAACGTTAGACGGTGATCTTGTGCAGTGTGGTTCCGTCGATGAAGTGCGTGCAGGTTCTAATAGTCGAATGACAGTCTGCCCAGCTTGTGCCGAACAGAAGTTATATGAGCTTTGGAAGACTTAAGATCAAGGAAGCTAGAATGGATAGATAACCTTCAATCGGAACCTCTAAAATCGTTAGCGGAAGTGGCAACCATTAGGATGGCGTGCAGAATGTATGGACTGTCGATATATAACCAAACTTTCGGAACATCTGCTTCATAATTCCGAAGGTACCAACAGCCATCAAGTACGAATATTATAGCACAATCATCTTAATGGCACATCATACAAATTTCAGAGAAGAGTGATGTACAGAAGAATAGAAAAGAGAATTGAGGGTCTGACGACGATCAGTTCGGCCTTAGTAAAGATAAAGGCGACAGAAAGTTGCAGTTGATAAGCAAGTATAAAGAAAAATCGAGTCACATTGAAACATTTCTCAACTTAGAAAAAGCATTCGACAGTTTAACATGGTGCAAGATGTTCGACATACTGAGGAAAATAAAGAACTATAGGGAAAGATGATTAATCTACGATATGTACAAGAGCCAACAGGGAACAATAAGAGTGGAGGAGCAAACAGAAAGTGCTTGAAATAAAAAGGGTATAAGACGGGGATGCAGTCTTGCACTTCTAGTGTAAAATCTATATATCGACGAAGCAATAACGGAAATAAAAAAAAAATGCTCAAGAGTGGATTTAAAATTGAAGCTGAAGTGTGTCAGTGTGAAAAGTCTCTGACGAAATTGCTATCCTCAGTGAAAGTGAAGAGGAATTACAGGATCTGCCGAATCGAATGAACATTCTAATGAGTACAGCACATAGACTGAGAGCAAACTGAAGGAAGACAGAAGTAACGAGAAGTAACAGAAATGGGAACAAAGAGAAACTTAACATCAGGACTGATGTCACAAAGTAGGTGAAGTTAAGGAATTATGCTACCTAGGCAGCATAATTCCCATGATGGACGGAACAAGGACATAAAAAGCAGACCAGCATTGGCAAAAAGAGCATTCCTGGTCAAGAGAAGTCTACCAGTACCAAATATAGGCTTAATCTCAGGAAGAAGCTTCTGAGAACGTACGTTTGGAGCCAGAATTATATGGCAGTGGAACGTGGACTGCAGGAAAACCGAAACAGAGGAGAATCGAAGCATTTGAGATACGGTGCTACAGAAGAATGTTGAAAATTACATGGAAGGATAACATGGTACTCTGCAGGATTGGCGAGGAAAGAAATATGGCAAGAAAAAGGGTAGGTTAGTGGGATGTCTGTTAAGACATCACGAAATACTACCGTGTACCAGTGTACCGTGTACCAGATGGAGCTGTACAGGGAGAACATCGTAAAGACAGACAGAGATCACAATACATCCGGCAAAAATTTGAGGTTGTTGTTTGCAAGTGTTGTTCTGAGCTGAAGAGGTTGGCACAGGAAGGGAAATTGTAGTGGTCGAAGGGAAATCGTGATGGTCCGTACCAAAATAGAAAACTGATGGCTGAAACATCAGAGAAACCTGTATGGCGATTAACACTCTGTGTCTGGGAAATCTACGCAACCTGGCTAAATCTCTGCAAAGAAGCACATTTCGGTTGGCTATGAATAGTAGTGCCCCCAGCAGTGTGGGACATTTCCTTTAAAACACAAGGGATATGTCTCACTGGTTCCCAGTTTCTTGTACCGTCTGAAGTGTTTCCATGACTGTTACAGTCGATCTCTAGAGCACATTGTCTTACCGCTCAGGCACCGTGTTGATACACTTTGAGGCTATAGGCACAATAAATTCTATAAAAGAATAAGTGGGTGTTGCATGTGTTGTTCATTGAGCCACTACTTTGGTACTGTGTAAGTTTAAGGTGTTGTGTAGCTCTTGTCTACAGCTTGGGTGAAGTTATATAACAGGAACCTACGATTAAATATATTAATTTGAGTTGGTGATATTTGACACAAGTAGATCATTACTGATCAAATCAGTGATATAGGAATACATCTCACTATAAAATTAAACAATGATCTCAATGAACTCAGTTAATTACACATAAGAAATCAAATTTACAAGAAACGAGTTTAACAGTCATTGAGATCGCATAACTAGTGCCTGGCCAAACTTCTAGGGGGGGGGGGGGGGGGGGGGGAGATCCTGGAAATATAACTCAAGTGACTGTGTATTTGTATAGAACTTTGACATTCGTGGAAGTCATTCTCTAATTGCCGTACTTTAGTACATGCAGACAGAACGTACTACGTGTGTGTATCTATTACTAGAGTTGAAAGCATGTTGACCCTCTAACGGCAAATAAATCTTGAAGATTGAAATTATTGAACATCGTAATGAAAACTTCGCCACCCTGTACTGTTCGATTCGCTGTTGTAACTGGATCTCAGAACACTATAATCTGGAAGTACCAGCTGAAGTGCTGCAAAATCAGTCACTGGCTCAGTACCAATAAGTCCTCTCTATCTGTGTCTAATCCAACTAAGCCAGATGAGAGCCTCTCATCCGAGACGAGCAGAAATTCCAAAGGAACCTGGATGCGGTGAGTCTCTGCTCGAGAACTCGTCTGGAAGTGAAGCAACTATCCGCAGACTTCCAACAAGGAAACCTTCGAGCTATATGTTTTTTGGTGTCTCGTAATTTTGATTGGCTTGATGTTAATTCTTATAGGTGTCTATCAGTAAGATGATGTCCTAGAATACATAGGTCTCCCTCCCTTACTGGAATTTTAGATGGTTAACCAGTTAAAAACCAGCTAATGTTAGCACTCCAAACTTTGTCCGATCTGCTCCCTGTCTCTGGTTACTTTTGCGCTCCGCCGTTATGTTAGGACCTCTGTAATGAAAGTCGCATTCTTCACCCCCCCCCCCCCTCTAAATTACTTATGCGAAGCAATAGTGGTTCTCTTTATATTTCTTTAAACACTTTCGCAGAATCTTGGCGAGTGTCGAGAGCTCATGTATTACAAAGAATTTCCAAACTTTTCTGTACCCATTCCACATTCTAAGATGTTATTTTAACACCATGTTTTTTGGCGAAGTTTTATTGCCCACAATTTCTCTCTACAATGGCAGTTCTTCCACGATCTAGCAGTTAAGCTGCACTCATCGTATGAACACACAGTTGATGAAAAACAGACTCTGTAGTCCTGCATTCCCTGGAAATGAAATCTCCATTATCTGACTCCAAACGCTCGGCGCCAGAGTGTTTCTATTTCTAACTCTAATTCCACAAAACGCTGCTCCACCCGACTTTGCCCCACGTTTCTTGAAGGTTCTGAAAATCACATTGGAGGTGATGCCTTTGATTTTATGACACTAGTGCACACTTTGTCCTTCTTCGAGTCTAACCCGCTTTCACAGTGGCTTCTCATTGAGATATGCGGGCAGTTTAAGATAGGAAATTGTAATGTAAGTAATTAAGTGATGGCTATCACTAGTACTAATTCAAGTTTCACTATCCGGTGGATATTAATTTATTTCGGTTTAATTAGACTCTCTTGTTGGTCTTACATAAGTCACAGGATTCATGGTACTGAAAACGTATGGTAGCTTAAGTGCATCAAAGCAATTTGTTCTGATTTGGCACTAGGACTGTACGACCATACTTATCATTTGCTGTTTGGTGAAGGACAGAATTTTGTTAAAGGCACACATCATCGTTTATTATACTCCTCATTATTATAATAAGCCATCACAAAGGGATTATGTTTCCTGCTGGTGCAAAATTGTTTACATCCTACATTGTAATTAAAAGCCAATTAAATCTCCATTGAAAATATTTTTTCAAATTTTAATTTACTTATACTTTATATATATATATATATATATATATATATATATATATATATATTTATCAGAACATATCAAACATTGTAGAATACACATGAAAGTGCATCAACACACAATACCACACATAGCTGAAATTATACATAAAATTCAAGGCATATATAAAACAACATGCATGTCAGAAAACATATATTAAACTGAAGACATATCACATAAAATTCAACTTTACATCCACATAGCACACTTTATGCCACTATGGACCAAAAATGGTGTACATATCAGTAAGTAGTTACGCACAATTGTATAGTCAAACATTAAATCATAAGTGTTATCCATATAGTATTATGCTTTAAACAGCAATTTAAACAAAACACAATTTTACATTACCTATTCAAAACATTCCAGTTTATAATAATACTGTTAGTCTTTGACTGTAGACTTGTGAAAACATTACATGTCGTTACTGTAAACGTAAATGGTGGCGAAAGCATACTTGACCTCTTAGCAACAAATAATCCTGGACAAAATAAGGAGCATCATGACGGTTACAGGTATTAGCGAGCACATGGCAATTGCTGCTAGGCTGAATACCGTAACACCCACAACCATAAAAAAGAAACGCAAAGTACATCTATTTAAAAAAAATCTGATAAAAATACTTTTAACGCCTTTTTAAGAGACAGTCTCCACTCCTTCCGATCTGATCATGTAAGCGCAGAAAATCTGTAGAATGATTACAAAGAGATAGAATCGACGGCAACTGAAAGGTATAAACCACGTAAGTTAATAAATGATGGTCCTAATCCCCCATGGAAAAACAAAACAGGTCAGATTGATGTCGCAAAAGCAGCGATAAAAGCACGCCAAATTTAATAGAACGCAAAATTCCCAAGATTGGCAAAGCTTGATTGCTTGCTTTTAATAATTTCCGCAATGAAACACTGTCTCGGAATCTGGTAGAAAACCCAAAGAGATTCTGGTCATAATAAAACACTCCTGTGGCAAGACGCAGTCAATACCTCCATTGCACGATAACAATAGTGAAGTCACTGATGACAGTGTCACTAAAGCAGAGTTACTGAACACGGTTTTCCGAAACTTCTTCACCAAAAAAGACGAACTAAGCATTCCTGAATTCCAATCAAGAACAACTGCCAAGATGAGAAACATAGAAGCAGATATTCTAGGTGTAGCAAAGAACCTTAAGTCACTTAATAAAGGCAAGACCTCCGGTCCAGATTGTATACCAGTCAGGTTCCTTTCAAAGTATACTGATACAATAGCTGCACAATTAGCAATTACATACAACAGCTCGCTCACAGAAAGTTTCGTACCTGAAGACTGGAAAATTGCTCAAGTCACACCAATAGTCATACCAATACCCAAAAAGGGAAGTAGGAGTAATCCACTGAATTACACGCCCATATCACTAACGTCGATTTGCAGTAGGGTTTCGGAACATGTACTGTACTCAAACAATACGAAGTACCTCGAAGAAGACGATTTATTGACATATAGTCAGCACGGATTCAGAAAATATCGTTCTTGTGAAACACAACTAGCTTTTTACACGCATGAAGTAATGAGTGCAATCGACAGGGGATGACAAACTGATTCCATGTTTTTAGATTTCCAGAAGGCTTTCGACACCGTTTCTCATAAGCGTCTTCTAAGCAAACTGCGTGCCTATGGAATATCACCTCAGCTGTGTGACTGGATTCGTGATTTCCCGTCAGAAACGTCACAGTTCGTAGTATTAAACGGAAAGTCATCGAGTAAAACAGAGGTAATATCCGGCGTTCCCCAAGGAAGTGTTATAGGCCCTCTATTGTTGCTGATTATATCAACGACTTAGGAGACAATGTCAGTAGCCGTCTGAGACTGTTTGCAGATGATGTTGTCATTTACCATCTTTTAAAATAATCACATGACCAAAACGAATTTGCAAAGTGATTTAGATGAGATATCTGTATGGTGCGAAAAATGGCTAATTGACCCTTAATAAAGAAAAGTGTGAAATAATCACATGAGTATTAAAAGAAACCCGCTAATTTCGATTACACGTTAAGTCACACAAATCTGAAGGCTGTAAATTGAACTAAATACTTAGGGATTACAATTACGCTGCGCCAGGCAGCCTTGCGGTCTGGGGCGTCTTGTCACGGTTCGCGAGGCTGCTCCCGTCGAATGTTCGAGTCCCCCCTTCGGCATGTGTGTTGTCCTTAGCGTAAGTTAATTTAAGTTAGATTAAGTAGTGAGTAAGCCTAGGGACCGATGACTTCAGCATTTTGGTCCTTTAGACCTTAACACAAATTCCCAAAATTACAATTACAAATAATCTAAATTGGAACGATCACATAGATAATATTGCGGGTAGATCAAACCAAATACTGCTATTCATTGGCAGAACGCTTACAAGGTGCAACAGATCTACTAAAGAGACTGCTTACACCAAGCTTGTCCGCCCTATGCAGGAGTACTGCTATGCGGTGTGGGATCCGCATCAGGTGGGACTGACGGATGACATCAAAAAGTTCAGAGAAGGGCAACTCATTTTGTACTATCGCGAAATTCTAGAGATAGTGCCACAGACATGATAGGTGAGTTGGAGTGGCAATCATTGAAACAAAAGCATTCGTTGCAACGGGCCTTTCCATGAAATTTCAATCAACAGTTTTCTCCTCCGATTGCGAAAACATTCTGCTCGCACCCATCTACATAGGGAGAAATGCTCAACACAATAAAATAAGAGAAATCAGAGGTCGCACAGAAATATGTATGTGCTCGTTTTTCCAGCACGCCGTTCAAGAGTGGAACGGTAGAGAGACAGCATGAAGGTGATTCATTGAACCCTTTCCCACACAGTTTATTGTGAATAGCAGAGTAATCACGTAGATGTAGATGTAGTGTTCATTTTTCATGATGAAGATCCACAGTCAGTTTCTGTTACAAAGAATTCAAGCAGACGAATTTTTTTGGTTCAATATTAAACTGTCCTTGAAAGAAAAAACACACAAACATTATCGTTGGTTTGAGGTACGTACTTAGCTCGTAACACAATGTCGGTATAGTCGCTGGTTTGATATGTAAGGTACAGATCTAGTTTCAGAGCTCAAGGTTCGCTGTTAAGAATGTAGTTAGTTGTGGCGTAATAACATTGGTTTAACAAGATGGTAAGCTGGTTGAAATGAAAGGGTGTTCTCAAAATAAAGTTTCTCTCTATTGTCTCTCCTGTACTGCAGTGGTTAGGACTGATTCCCTTCGAAAGAAGACCACAGGCCTCCTACCTTTCAGGGAACTGTGTGTTGAGCGCAGGTATGGGGTGTCGTTAGTTTGAAAAGTAACTCATCACATACACCAATGAGCAATGCTGTAATTTGTGGCTTCTAAGAGCAGTGATTTAGCCTACAGCAATAAATAAAATCTTCGAAGCTGCTACCTATCTTCTGCTTTGAATTCGAATTATATGCAAGTATGTATTCTGAAATATATCCTGAACTGAAATGATGCCTCACATGTATAGTTTGGATCCACAATGATATGGCTATTCTAACTGAAATTGTCCACTAACATATTTCAGAGGTTGAAATGCAAATAGTTTTGATCATGAAGTCGTTCAGTACACTGTTCTGTAATTGCAGATCTAGATTAGCATTGCCAGTGTCTGTTTTTTCGCTTCACTTGTGCCTTTCTTATGTAGTGGTGATGGTATGAAGACTGGAAAGCCCACAAGATGGATGCACGAGAGTCTCTGTTAAGAAGAATTTGCCGCTACAAAACTGTGGAGTTTTGGTTAGTTCCCTGTTAGCAGGGATCTTCATAAGGGATGACGAGAATGCATTCGTCCGTCGAAGAAAACATTGAATTCTTCACCGAAGCCCTTTTAGCCAGAAAAGAAATATCTAGGTAGATGTGCTTTTTCCGGGCATGTGAATGATCATTTCGACACTTCGTAATAACGCCAAGTTTAAACTTCAGGGGACAGCCTTCTTATTGTCTCATACTAAATTTGTCGGCAGTGCCCGGGCTTTTGTGCTGTGGCTAGGGGCAGCACTTCTCATTTGTCCATTTCAGTATAACGTCATGTAATGGGTGAAATCTCCTGCCTCTAGCGGCCCACCTATGAGACACTGGCGGAACTATAAAGTAACAGAAAAGAGAAGGAGATTTTTAACGCCGTTGTGTAGTTTTCATTCGCTGGAACTCAGAACCTCTGCGCTCACTGGCTGCGATTTGCAGTTGTGGCAGCAAGACAGCCGAATTCCAACAGATCTTGGAGAGCACACTCCTTGTCAATTTCCTGTTGAGTAAGCACTTGGCTTTACGTCTTCGCTCAGTGATGGCTTTGCTTTGTGATTTGGGCAGGAGAGATGACGGATGAGACGAGTCTTCCTGCCGGTGGCAGGACGTCTGTACTCGGCAGTTGCTATAACCTAATCTCCTAGAAACTTCACTCTCCGAAGAGGGGGCAAAATAAGAGAACGCCTGTCTTGGCTTGTTCTTAGATATTCGACCGTTTCTAAGAAACTGATGGTCAGTTTTTTTGAGATACTTTATGTGCCTATTAGCAAGCCGTTTGCTCACGCTACGTGCTCGAAGCATGATCATTATTTTTATTTTTGTTTTTGCATTTATCTACCCATATCCATAGAGGATTTGCTACTAGAGTGATTACCAGCATATACTGAAATGGCATTGTCCTTATTCGTCTGCTAACTCCATACATTGTATGACTACACTGGCCTTGCTATATATTTTGACAGGCTACAGACGACTATGAGTTTACGCCCTGACACCATTCACTTTAAGTAGTAAGGCTTCCCTTGACTACCTGGCCCAGGCGTCTGCTAAATTGATTTTGTTCTTTTTGGTTGATGCTGTTGGCTCGATTTAGAGGTTATTACTTTTCTCAGGATCTAAATGAAATTGAATGCTGAAATAATTTAATGAAATGGTGCCCCTGTCATTACTGTTGTCACTTGTCGATAGGTGATCAATTATCAACGAGGGATTGGTCCTTTATAAAAATTATAGCACACGTTTATTGAACATAAAATAGGACAAACAATGCAACTTAAGTGTGGTGACAAACAAATCATGAACTGTTGGCAACACAACTAGACACAATAAACAAGCTGGCGATTTGCTGGCTAAGACTAAGGTTTGTCTGATTAGACTATTTACTCTGGCTCAAAACACGGATAACGTAATCTGAAATTATCTAATGCTGAGTAGACTTTAATGGATTTATTCTACGCATAAGTTATACCACTTTGGTGCAGCTGAGAACAAGTGGCGAGACTGTGCTTCTGTTTGCCCTAACAAGCCAGATCAATTATACTGTACTCCTTTCTCGATGTGTAGCGCTGTCTTAGGTAACGGTCGTGGTTTAAGGGTCTGCAGAGCAGTGATGTGTGACGCCTGCAATCCGTTACCGCAGCATGAAATACGCAATGCGGTGGCTAGCGATCTGTTAGACGGATTGCAACTACTCTCTAATAGATTCCTGAAATCTCAGCAGATTCCAGCATGGGACACTACCGTCCATCGGTCATACCACCGACCAGTTTGACTCACTTATATGGCAGTTCGCACAAGAGGGGGCAGACCTGACACGAGTAAGGTTGCCGTTGGTGCAGCGGGTTGTCAGAGGTGACTGTGGCCTAAACTGTCGATGCAGCTAAGCCTCACCACACACTCCCCAGTGAAGACCAATGCTAGTGCGAAGTCACGTTCAGGAAAAGTGTCCGAAGTGAAACCCACTCATAACAAGAGTCAAGACCAGAATCCCCTCCAGACTGGAGTCTGTCTCAGAAGACCAAGTTTCTCCTCTTCTCGCCTTCCATTAAACCCCGGTGACCTCCACAAAAGCATACACGCAACTGTGCCCACGAGGGTTTCATGCCAATCACGAGTCTCCACGAGCTCCATGTTGATCTACCCATCAGCCAATCCTAATCAAAGTTAACAATATTCTTCACTTTTCTGGTAAACAGAGTTTCCAACTTGTTTTTTCCCACAGCGACTTTAGGCAGCGTGTTTCCAATCTCTGTTTAGCCGTAAAGTGAACACACACATTTATCACAGATATCATTACCTGGACAGCCCAAACGTTGCAACATATCCGACCAGGAGCCTAGGCAAAACCAAGGGAAGTGCTTTTGTGTCCCAACACAGTTCTTTTCAGAGCCGCTATAAATGCTGAATTCCATTCTAAAATTCTTTCGAAAGCCTGAGCCTTCCCACTAAATTGACAGCCAGAGGGACGCCACCACCTGGCAGCTCCCTTGATAGTGCCATGTTCACGGCGGATATGGAAACTGGTGAATTTTTATGGCTGGCATCCCTGTCCACAAAGGACGTTTACGAAACTGTCAGACCGCCTTGGCTGGGTGGTCTAAATTTTGCTCACGCCCCTGCGTCTAACAGGCAGGTCCAGCTAGGCAGTTTCTCTGCCTCTTTGGCCGAAAGCATTGTCTGCACACCACTCAAGAAGTTCTTGGGACCAGCATTCTGTCTTTGGTAGGTGGTTTGAGGTGTTTATCTGCCTAACAGCTGTACGTAGCTTCCAAGCCCCAAACGCGCATGCCAAGATTTACTGTTAAATGAGCAAACTGCCTGCTTGTTCTGAACGACAGATAATACTATTCACAGGAGAGACACCATAAAGGTGCCATATGAAGTAACACTGAACAGGGTACATGCACCCAACAATGCCTGCTGACGTTGATAAGTTCCTGTCGTCCAACAAAAATGTCATGGGTGTAAAATGAACGCGAAAGAGTATCCTTGAATATGAAAAGTTGTGAGAGTGACTCGTCCTCGCTCAATATGGGGAATGAATTGAAAAAAAGAAATGGAAAAATAATTTGAAATTTTGTTGGTAAAATTCGTTTAGTGTATCTTGATATATAATCAACGTGAAGCGTCAATTTCCGGAAAAGTGATCCGTTCTGTGTGGTTTGCGCGAAATTATTTCGAATGATCAAAATCTTCGGCAGTCGTAACAACGTAACTTCCCTGAGTGAGACTCATACAAAGAAATGCCGCTGTGGCAAATCTGCCTTTGCTTGATGTTCACGATGGTTGCAATCTCTGTTCACATTGTTTGTATGATCAGTGTCATCCAAGTGAACGAATCAAATCTTCCTGAAGAATAAACATAAGAATAAAATAAAAGAATTAAGAACTCATATAAGAATGAAATATAAGAATATGAGAATTTAAAAGGATGATAACGCCTGAAAATACCGGACAAACATATACGTATTATATAGCAAACGTGTGATATTTATTGTGAGACCCAGTTGTAATTTTACAATTAATATAGTGCACTTGTATTCCCTTGTAGTAAACGTCTATGGATAAGGGTAGAAAAAATTGATTCAAATAAACAAAAAAATAAAAAACACGAATCGAGTTTCGAACACAGGACGTGAAACTGACACACCGCGACTGTAGCCACTACACCACAACTTGGGCTGGTTTTAACGGCATATGACTTACGTCGTAATTTTTGATGTCGTTACATTAGCAACAGTCGAGTATCTATTGATAAGCCAAGACACCTGTTCGCTAATTTTGCCTCCTCTTCCACTGAGAGATGTTTCTGGGAAACGGTTTATGGCACTGGCCGCGTTCTCCTCGTAAGACGGAAGGAGATCAGAATGCACACCTTCCACCCGCCTTTGCCGCCAGCCTGTTTGTGTATGCATTGGCAGTGGCACGTCGTCACGCCCGCCGAAGCAGTTGACAAAAGAATATAGCTCGCTCCCTTCAGGACGCAAGTCCGTGATCTTAAACTCATTCATCCATTTTGCTGCTCTCAGTGATCATTTTGGCAGACTAATGGTGTTCATTCCTATTTTTTCGTGTACTGTTTACATCTAATTAACGATTTACGCTTTAACCGACGTGTCCGTGAGTTATTAACGTCATTGTGTTCTTCCTCCCTACCCATTTATACCAAGGTTACACTTTGTACCGTATTCCCTCATCCGGCTGTTAATGGTAACCATCATGTTCAAAGTCAATAAATCTGTTTGTTATAGTGTCCGTTTGTTTCCATTCATAGCTAGAAGGTCCGTCCTCCCATTAACACACAGGGTGTTCGGAATTATCCTTACAGCCTCCTGGGACTTGTAGACGCAAGTGAATACATAACATTTTGAACAGGAACCCATGTCCGGAAACGTCGCGTTTCCTTGTTACAGACGTTTGAAAACATGTTTGCTATATAGGTATGCAAAAGGATAGTCATGATAAAAGGAGGGGTGGTTACGTCGGATCGGCTGATGTCATTTGACGTCTGTTCTACCTCTCTGACCTAGTTCGAACCACATTCACGTGTCTGAGTGTTAGAGCACCATGGCTGAGTACACGTCTGCAGAAGACACCGGCATGATCTTTCTGAATGGCGAAGATCACGGAGCGGAAGAGCAGCTCTTCGCCTTGGTCAAGAACGTTCTTCACAACGTTCGACTCCATCGCATACCCTTTCCGGCACAGTTAATAGAACGGTTTCGAGAAAGGCTACCTTCATCGTCAGTAGGTGTGACTGTGATGCTCCAAGGAGACGCCGCACACCTGAATTTGAATAGGGCGTGCTGAGTACGTTGAAGGGAACCCGTCAAGAACACACGAGAAATTTCTTCGGCTATTAATGAGTGGTACTGTGAAACAAGTGATATACAAATCACGGCTTATCAATTACTTGTAAAAGTGGTCGCGTTACAAACGGTACGTGTCAGGATATGGGTTGCAATTCGAAATATTATCTACTCACTCTACAAGTCCCAGAAGTTTTAACGGGAAGTTTCGAACACACTGTAGCTGTGAATTGTGTGGTACCCATTGGGCCGCCCCCATAAATATTCATTCAAATATGACGTTTCCGTTCTGTGGTAGTGTCCTTGTTTTCAATTAATTTATTAGAATTTGTGGTTGTTCGTCTTTCAGTTACGGACCAAAATTTGGTTGCGTACATGCTTTGGGTATGCTCTCACCACGACCGATACCAGATATAATATTCTGGCGACTACTACTAGGATAAATTTCCGTAATCCCGCGATCTTCTGATACTCGTAGTCATATTTTCTTTTAACTAATTTTAACCAGAAAAGCCGGCCGGAGTGGCCGAGAGGTTCTAGGCGCTTCAGTTTGGAACCGCGCGACCGCTACGGTAGCAGGTTCGAATCCTGCCCTGGGCATGGATGTGTGTTATGCCCTTAGGTTGGTTAAGTTTAAGTAGTTCTTAGTTGTAATGGACTGATGACCTCATTCCCACAGTGCTCAGAGCCATTTGAACCATTTTTTAACCAGAAAAGTAGAGCGGACACCCAATAATAATTTTACATCATCAAATCTAAATTACATTCAAATGTATGCGCTACTAATTTGTGCTTTTTCCATCAACAAAAGGTTGATGAGTAGAAGTCTCGTCGTTGAAATTTCAGGGGAAATATTTTTATATGTTTGTGTCTGGTTATGACTTTATTATGTTTCGTGAAATACAAGGAAGAATTTGCTTACGAAGGGGAAATATTCATATGTGTTTGTACATCTGAGAGTTTTTTGGAGGTACTGTTTCGTGTGAAGATTTAGAGATGAAACGTCGAGTAGCGGTTTACGTACGAGGGACACAATCTTCTCGAGATATCAAGCACTTTCAGGATGGCTCGTGCACGAAGCTGACTGCCTAATGAGTGTCAGTTCAGGGGAAACACGTGTGAGATTGTTTACGTCCAGCCAGGTGCTCCTAACGCACCTCGTAACCAGTCTGTTCCCAAATTCTGTAGAACTTGTGAATATTGTGGGCACTCCGCACGTGATTGTCAGGAGAGTGCTTGGCTATATTTAAGAAAGCGAAAGTAGAGATGAAAATGTTGTTTATTTTTGGAGATCATTAGACTCTGTATCAGGTTGACGACTTAGGTACGGCTTGTAATGGGAGAACTGAGCAGCAACTTGTACCGTGGATACAAAATGACGATGCCAGCGTTAGTAATACGTGGCACTTACTGGGAATTAAGGAAAACGTGGAAGGGAGGACCCACCAATATAACTTTCTTTTTACACAAGCTGTTTATTTAACAATATATAATCTGTCTTTTACAGATAATCAAAGCATTTAACTATAACATTTTCTTTAACGAAATGAACAAATTTGCAAATTCCTTTTGATCTTAAACCTTAAGTTGATAAGCCTTTAATCTTTGCGAAAGAAATCTGAAGTGCTGTATTGCAAAACAGCAAACAATATGACAATGATTACAAGACGGCCGGACCTGCAGCCCGCCCGTTATCATGTGAAACAGTGATGTTTACTACCGCGATTGACAAATGGTTCAAATGGCACTGAGCACTATGGGACTTAACTTCTAAGGTCATCAGTCCCCTAGAACTTAGAATTACTTAAACCCAACTAACCTAAGGACATCACACACATCGATGCCAGAGGCAGGATTCGAACCTGCGACGTAGCGGTCACGAGGTTCCAGCCTGTAGCACCTTTAACCGCTTGCCCACACCGGCCGGCGGCAGCGTGTTTCCAATCTCTGTTTAGCCGTAAAGTGAACACACACATTTATCACAGATATCATTATCTGGACAGCCCAAACGTTGCAACATATCCGACCAGGAGCCTAGGCAAAACTAAGGAAAGTGCTTTTTTGTCCCAACACAGTTCTTTTCAGAGCCGCTATAAATGTTGAATTCCATTCTAAAATTCTTTCGAAAACCTGAGCCTTCCCACTAAATTGACAGCCAGAGGGACGCCACCACCTGGCAGCTCCCTTGATAGTGCCATGTTCACGGCGGATATGGAAACTGGTGAATTTTTATGGCTGGCATCCCTGTCCACAAAGGGCGTTTACGAAACTGTCAGACCGTCTTGGCTGGGTGGTCTAAATTTTGCTCACGCCCCTGCCGCTGCCCTTGCTGGAGGCGTCTAACAGGCAGGTCCAGCTAGGCAGTTTCTCTGCCTCTTTGGCCGAAAGCATTGTCTGCACACCACTCAAGAAGTTCTTGGGACCAGCATTCTGTCTTTGGTAGGTGGTTTGAGGTGTTTATCTGCCTAACAGCTGTACGTAGCTTCCAAGCCCCAAACGCGCATGCCAAGATTTACTGTTAAATGAGCAAACTGCCTGCTTGTTCTGAACGACAGATAATACTATTCACAGGAGAGACACCATAAAGGTGCCATATGAAGTAACACTGAACAGGGTACATGCACCCATCAATGCCTGCTGACGTTGATAAGTTCCTGTCGTCCAACAAAAATGTCATGGGTGTAAAATGAACGCGAAAGAGTATCCTTGAATATGAAAAGTTGTGAGAGTGACTCGTCCTCGCTCAATATGGGGAATGAATTGAAAAAAAGAAATGGAACAATAATTTGAAATTTTGTTGGTAAAATTCGTTTAGTGTATCTTGATTCATAATCAACGTGAAGCGTCAATTTCCGTTCTGTGTGGTTCGCCGCGAAATTATTTCGAATGATCAAAATCTTCGGCAGTCGTAACAACGTTTCTTCCCTGAGTGAGACTCATACAAAGAAATGCCGCTGTGGCAAATCTGCCTTTGCTTGATGTTCACGATGGTTGCAATCTCTGTTCAGAATATTAGTATGATCAGTGTCATCCAAGTGAACGAATCAAATCTTCCTGAAGAGTAAACATAAGAATAAAATAAACTACTTAAGAACTCATATAAGAATGAAATATAAGAATATGAGAACTTAAAAGGATGATAACGCCTGAAAATACCGGACAAACATATATTATATAGCAAATGTGTGATATTTATTGTGAAACCCAGTTGTAATTTTACAATTAATATAGTGCACTTGTATTCACGTGTAGTAAACGTGAAACACGTATGTATTCATTACCAGCGATGGCGAGGCATGACAGAATCTCTGACCAGAGAGTTATTTATCGTTGCTAGTCTGCGCTTGACCGCGCGAGAGTTCAGTTGTGTGTGGCGAGTGGGCAGAGAGAGTAGTCAGTTGGATAGTAGTAGCAGTCTGGTGCAGTTATGTGTAGCGAGTCGGCAGGAACAGTTGCGAGTTGCACTCTGTCTGCGGTAGTAGTCAGTCGGCAGTAGTTGCAGCGAGTGGACGGTTGTACTGAGCGGGCGTCGCCATGCGTCGACGGCGTGCTGTTCTTCCGAATCTGGTCAGGATTGTGGTGGACGATGTGTATTAGTGTAGAAGGTAATGAAGCAGCATTGCGCTCAGCTAATAACGTATGTTAATTGTAATTAATTTGTTCAAAAAATGATGCCCATTTCAATTTATAGAATATTTCCTATGCATTTCCTGCAAGAATCAAAATTAAATATAGGCCACTATTGCACGGAGCTGTGCCGATAAATAAGGGCAGATATAGATGGCGTTTTACTGAGGTAAGAATTTATCAGGTTTAATTATTTCACAGGGCCGAAGTTCAGCGCTGCTGTCTTATAAAATTTATCAGGTTTAATGATTTATGTTGAGTTGTTACATACGGTTCATGGTTCATTATTCAATTAATGTTGCTGTTGGTTTATGGTCAATTATCATTCCTTAGTTTTTGTGGGGAGTTTAAGCTTGGCTCACGTTTTGATTGTCATATTTTTGCGGGGAGGTTACACTTGGCGACATCCGGACCAGGATCGTATTTCTTTGAGAATATTCTGAAAAGTAGTCAGATATCTACTCTTATTTACTTAAATGTAATTAGCACTTTGCGCAACGCATTTACTAATTTTGTCACTTTCTTTCACAGATCACCGGCAATTCGTTGCTCTTTGTTGTAATTGTGTTTGTTGCATTTTGTATTGTCTTTGTTTCATTATTGAATAATTGTGATTTGTGTAAAAATGCCGCGAAAAACTGTTAATAGTACATCGCGAGGTATAGTGAGTGAAATAACCGAGTTAAACAACTTGACCGATAGTACTTGCGACATGCAGTATAATGATGACAATTCCCCATTTGCGGACAATCAGTGTGTACCGACCACTAATGTTGATTTTGATCTAATTGATGAACAGATAAATTCAATTGCATTGTCTGTTAATTTAACGACAATTGATGACGCGGGGCGTTCTGTTGCAATGAGCGCTGCCCAGCTCAACACAACCGCATTGCAAAATTTACTTAATGAACAGACAAATTTCTCTAATGAAAACGAACAGTGTAATCAGAATGTGTCGGATTTATTTAATTCCGATTTAGTGACCAACAGTGTACATCCAGTTAGCAAACATTTTCAAGAATCGCAGAATGTCCAAATGGATACACAAAACGTGACAACTGCAGACACGCCATCAAACAGCACAGTGAATAGAGTAGGTACTATTGGTGTGGATCAAATTATGGCATTATTGCTACAAATTAGTGAAGATAACAAACAATTTAAGGAAAATTTCAAACAAATAGATAACGATTCCAAACAACAGAGTGAAGATAACAAACAATTTAGTGAAAATTTCAAACAACTAGATAACAATTCCAAACAACTTAAAGAAGATCTCAAACAACAACTTAATGAAAATAACGAAAATCTCAAACAACAACTTAATGAAAAATTAGACAACAATTCCAGACAACTTAGTGAACAGATTAGAGCCGTTGCCGCGCAGTGTCATGATACTAAGGAACAATTAAGCGAGGAAATTGAGGCTTGTGCTAGGAAAAGTAGCGAAGAAATTAGATCTATTGCGCAAGTATTAAGATATATGCAAACAACTACAACTGAATCACTTAGAGACGAAATTAGTGCAGTCGGTAAACAATGCTCTGAAAAAGCAACACAATTACGCGACGAGTTTAAATTAATGACAGCAGAACTTTCGTGCACAATGGATGCAAAGATAGACGCGAAATTCGACCAACAGAACACTCAAATTGACGAACGTTTTAATCTTCACCTACAAAACAGTGATACGCGTTTCCGTAAATTTATACAGGAACAGAATAAAGTAAAACGACAAGTCATGGAAACAATCACCGCACAGAGGCAGGAAGACAAACGTAAATTGTTTGCGAAAGCAAAAACATACATAGACAACAATATTGCTACAGTATCGGACAAAATTAGTACCATCGAACAGTTGAACACCGAATTGCGTGATGAAATTTCCCATCTTAAATCAAAACAGATACACACACAGTAGGTTTTCAAACAGTGACCGACAGACTCGAACAATTAGAACTAACACAGGATTCCGATGTCATCAAAGCTGACGTTAAAAAATTGAGCGAAACCACGCATAAATACAAAAACAGATTAATGCTTCTGACACTAAAAACGATGATCAGGTAAAAATACTGACTGAAAAATATGATGATTTGGCCAGTCGTATTGATGTTATCGAAAGTAATAATGACAGCAAATCAGACGATATGGCACCGATTTTGTTTAACCAAACACCTGAATTCCAAAATTTACAGCAAACAATCAGTGAGATAGATTCGTCTAATAATACATTACGTAGAAAATTGTCAAGTTTACAGCAAGAAGTAACAGAGATGAAAAATATTTCAGCGTTTAACACATCACAGCAGACGCCACTTTGCGAACATTTGTTAGATTCACGCAGCGTGTATAGTTTCGGTAATTTACAAAGAGTATGTGTGTTAGATTCCGAACAGTCCCAGTCAAATAGATTTTCATTCAATCCTGAACTGGTTCAGACATACAGAGACGATAATTTTGATTACAAACGTTTTCTATCAGTGAGAAAATTTAAAGTATTTAAAAATGACAGAACACAGATTCACCCCCTGGATTGGATACAACAATTCAGCTTTGCTTTTCCACCGACTTGGCCCGTAACACATAAACTTGAATTTATTTGCAGTCTTTTTGGAAGGCAAACCAGCAACTCGTATGAGACTGATCGCGAGACAATGCTATTCGGTAGAAAAGTTTCAGAACGCATTTCTGTCAGCGTATTGTCGAAGACGACACAGCACGGAATTAAGGATCAATTAATTAGTTTACCGAATTATGAGAACTCAAATTTTCCCAGTGTCACGCAATTTTTTGAGCATATGGTCCAACAAAACCAGTACCTAAGTGAACCATATAGTGAATCTGCACTCATTCAATTATGTATTTCTAAATTGCCATGATCGTTAAGAGTGTCACTTTTAACGGGTCAGCAAAAAGAAAATATCTCGGCATTCAGTGATTCAGGGACCTGTTACAGCTTTTGGAAGTGCAGCAATCGGATTATTCCTTTGTAAACAAAAATTTTACATATAATAACCAAGGCCAACACACTTACAATAATTACGATCAGCCACGCAATTTCAATAGCAAAGGTAATAGACGCTTTAGGAACGACAACCACCAGAACTTTAATAACAGACAAAATTTTAATTATCAATATCTTCAAAATTATCAGCAACAGGAACCACATTTTGGTAACAATAAACGGTTTTCACCACAACAGCAGGAAAGTCAGACAGTTAGCATACCTAACCAACAACAACCAGGCTTTAATGTTTCGCCACGTGCATGTGTAGTCTCAGCTCCAACAAATAGTAACGCACGGCAGCAAGGAAATAACTACGTGCAGAAAAAACAGTACTTCAATTCCTATCGCAATGCACCGTATAGAAATGACTATCACAACAGACGTAAAAACTATGAGCACAATTATCAACATACGTTTAATAACAGTCGGTCTTACCAGCAGCAAAATGATCAGCAACAACATATTCGCATGAATGAACCCGACAGTAGGTATCATCCAGAACGTAATACGTCTGGAAGAAATAACAGAACAGTTCAAATAGTGGAAATTCCACAGCATCCTCCTGAAAATAATAACACGTCGAATAGAATTTGACTAGATATTGTACAGGTCGCATCTTCCAGTAACACAAGTACTACTTTAGACACGCAGAATGTTGTTCACGAAAATGTAATTACTTTTGAGGACATCAGAGACACTCTTTTGCAGGAAAGACCAATTGTTCAGAAAACCATTTCACATCCTGTCATCGAAATTAAAATTGGTTCATCGAAATTTTCAGCAGTAATCGATTATGGATCACCTATGTCAGTTGTTGTTGTTGTTGTGGTCTTCAGTCCTGAGACTGGTTTGATGCAGCTCTCCATGCTACTCTATCCTGTGCAAGCTTCTTCATCTCCCAGTACCTACTGCAACCTACATCCTTCTGAATCTGCTTAGTGTATTCATCTCTTGGTCTCCCTCTACGATTTTTACCCACCACGCTGCCCTCCAATGCTAAATTTGTGATCCCTTGATGCCTCAAAACATGTCCTACCAACCGATCCCTTCTTCTAGTCAAGTTGTGCCACAAACTTCTCTTCTCCCCAATCCTATTCAATACCTCCTCATTAGTTACGTGATCTACCCACCTTATCTTCAGCATTCTTCTGTAGCACCACATTTCGAAAGCTTCTATTCTCTTCTTGTCCAAACTGGTTATCGTCCATGTTTCACTTCCATACGTAGCTACACTCCATACAAATACTTTCAGAAACGACTTCCTGACACTTAAATCTATACTCGATGTTAACAAATTTCTCTTCTTCAGAAACGATTTCCTTGCCATTGCCAGTCTACATTTTATATCCTCTCTACTTCGACCATCAACAGTTATTTTACTCCCTAAATAGCAAAACTCCTTTACTACTTTAAGTGTCTCATTTCCTAATCTAATCCCCTCAGCATCACCCGATTTAATTTGACTACATTCCATTATCCTCGTTTTGCTTTTGTTGATGTTCATCTTATATCCTCCTTTCAAGACACTGTCCATTCCGTTCAACTGCTCTTCCAAGTCCTTTGCTGTCTCTGACAGAATTACAATGTCATTGGCGAACCTCAAAGTTTTTACTTCTTCTCCATGAATTTTAATATCTACTCCGAATTTTTCTTTTGTTTCCTTTACTGCTTGCTCAATATACAGATTGAATAACATCGGGGAGAGGCTACAACCCTGTCTCACTCCTTTCCCAACCACTGCTTCCCTTTCATGCCCCTCGACTCTTATAACTGCCATCTGGTTTCTGTACAAATTGTAAATAGCCTTTCGCTCCCTGTATTTTATCCCTGCCACCTTCAGAATTTGAAAGAGAGTATTCCAGTTAACGTTGTCAAAAGCTTTTTCTAAGTCTACAAATGCTAGAAACGTAGTTTTGCCTTTTCTTAATCTTTCTTCTAAGATAAGTCGTAAGGTTAGTATTGCCTCACGTGTTCCAATGTCAGTCATAAATGAAGAAACTTTCAACGAGTGTAACAAAGAGAATACCTATCCTACGTTACCATTAGGCAAAACTAAAGTAAAAGGAGCAGTATCTAGTAAAGGAGTAAATGTTAAATTGCAGACACACTTATCATTTTGTATTGCAGGTCATACTTTTCACTCAAATTTTTGGATTGTTCCATTATTGACAACAGACGTTATTTTAGGCACGAATTTTCTGGTACAACACGACGCAATTATTGACTTTCAAAATTTTTATTTAATGTTAAAGGATGAAAATGTACAACTGGCTTTAGAATTTGAGCACTCATTATCTGTGGATGAACAAGCAATTAACCGTACAGAGGTCATTTCTACATCACGTAACATAGACTGTAATTGCACATTGTTCACGGATACGTACGTACACAACTATAATACTCCAAACGAAGCTGACTATGACTTTATGCAGATGATTTCTGATAAAGTTAAACAGAGAGGTGCAAATACAGAGTACGAACGCACGCAACTACACAAAATTCTTTTACAGCAAGCTCCAGTTTTTGACAACGTCCTGGTACTATGTCCGGTTTTATGTATGAATTTCAAGTTAAACAGCACGACACATTTAAAGCCAAGCATTATCCCATTCCATATATTCACAGAGAACAAGTTAAGAAAGAATTACAAGCTATGCTTGACCAGGGAATTATTGAACCGGCAGTTAGTCCGTACATAAACCCGCTCCATATTGTTAAGAGAAAGGATGGTTCACTTCGCCTCGTGCTTGATTCACATCACATCAATGACATTATTATTAATGAAACAGATCGCCCACAGACACTAGAGGAACTACTACAGAAATTTCACGGTACTGCTATTTATTCCACATTAGATTTGAAATCGGGATTTTGGCAAATTCAGCTCCATCCGAATTGTAGAATGTACACAGCCTTTCTCTGTTTTGGTGACTGTTATCAATTTTGTAGATTACCGTTCGGTTTAACTATTTCTTCTGCAGCATTTATTCGCGGTTTGAATACAATACTTCCGACAGAACTTAAAGACAGAATCACAACGTACGTAGACGACATTCTTATTGCAGAAGCTAACTGGTCTGAACACAATCTGATTCTTGAACGACTGTTGCAAACTTTTCGTGCACAAGGACTCACAGTTAATCTCAGTAATTCGCACTTTGGCAAAACTTCTATAAAATTTCTTGGACATGTAATTTCAGCAGAGGGCATTACGCCTGACCAGGAAAAACTTCAAGCTTTACGTGACATTACTGTTTCTAGGACGAAAAAACAACTACGCAGCTTTTTGAGTATAATTAACTTTTTTTGGAAATTTATTCATTACTCTGCTTTAGACACCCCTAGATTATGTCAACTGACAGGTAAAAACACTATTTGGTCCTGGGATAAGCAAGCACATTTTGAATTTGTGAACCTGAAAGAAGCTTTGTTGAATGAACCACTGTTATCGCACCCAGATCTTACTAGAAATTTTTCCATTGCCACCAACAGTTCTAACACCGCTTTAGGCGTACATATTTTTCAGGAAATTGAAGAAGATGGCTCTACAGTAATTAAAAACATCGCATTTGCAAGTCGCGTTCTGTCACCTGGTGAACGAAATTATTCTGTTACAGAACTGGAAACATTATGTGTTGTTTGGGCTTTTACGAGATTTCGGCATTTTCTTTATGGAAGACCCACTACCGTCTACACAGACCATAGAGCGATACAATTTTTACTTTCGGCTAAATTTACACACGACAGATTATGCAGATGGAAACTTTATCTACAGGAATTTAATTTTACAATTGTTCATATTCCCGGCACACAAAATGTTGTAGCAGACGCACTACCTCGTTCTCGCGGCAACAATCAGCAAGACATCGCGACCAACTTCTGCAAAGCAAATTTCAGCGTCATGTACATTCAACAAGTTGCATTTGAAAATTTCATTTCTTCGTCATTACAGGACATAGCACAAGAGCAGAATAAAGACAACGTGTGGAAAGAGATTAAACACCTTTGGCAAGATGGGAATAATGTTACGATTAGAAACCATTACACTGTACGCAATGACATTCTGTTTCGCTGCTCTCATCCTGATAGCAACAATTGGTTATTATGCATTCCTGATGAACTTGTTAACAAATTAATCTGGTATACTCATTTAAGTGACGCACATTACGGAGCTAGAAAATGTTTTCTTATACTGGGGCAGAACTGTTATTTTACCAACATGGAGAAACGTATACGACGAGTTTTAGCGTCATGTAAAATCTGCCAGAAAGCTAAGTCAGACACAACTTCTCATATTCCTCCATTGCATCCCATTGTACCTGTTAAATTTAGACATATGGCCGCTGTAGACATTTTTGGTCCGATTCCCAGAACTAATACAGGTTTTTGCTACATCTTTGTCGCTGTTGAACTGACTTCAAAATTTGTTACCTTCACCCCGTTACGCAAAGCTACTGCTAAAACTGTTTCGAAAGCATTTGTAAAACATTTTCTATTTCATGTAGGGCATGTGTTGAAAGTAATTTCTGACAATGGATCACAGTTTCGATCTGCTATATGAACACGTATGTTACGAGCTAGAAACATTTCTCCGATCTATATATCCAGGTACCATGCTTCTTCAAACCCTTGTAAACGATTAATGAAAGAAACTGGTAAACTGTGTAGAATATATTGCCATAAAAGACATATTGATTGGGACACACACATACACTCATTCCAGGATGTAATTAATTCCATACCAAATGAATCCACTATGCTATCTCCGTCTGTTATACTGAAAAATGTTGAACCACATAACAAAATTAAAGAATTAGTAACCTTTCCTACATCTCGTCGACTGCGACACCATGAAATAATTGACATTGCGCTGAACAACATCAAACGTGCCGCAGAGCGCCGGAGAAGACAACAAAAACAGGTTTGCATACGTCGTGACTTTCACGTTGGACAGAAGATATTAGTACGTACACACTATTTATCCAACAAAATAAAAGGTAGGTGCAGTAAATTTGAACTTCTATACGCAGGTCCATATCGGATTCGCAGCATTCCTCACCCCAATGTAGTTCACGTCGAAACTTTGAGAACCAGAAAATCCAAAGGAAACCACCACATATCGAATATTAAACCTTTTATTGAATGAAGATACTTTATGATTTAACATGCTGTAGTGCCATTTGCTAATTTTTATGACCACTTATGCAATTATATTTATGTGAGTACTTACTGATGATTGTCGTATTTTTCTTGGCAAGTGCCCAGCAATGTAAGGTTAGCAGGTCGCTTTTCTTGTCGTTACACATCAGACCGTGCACATTTTTTCAGATAAACTTACGTACCTTATGAATAATTATGCAATTTTATCTAAAGACATAATTTTATTAAATTCTCTGTCCATTAAAATAATTAATTCTCGCCTCTATTAACTACACAACATACAAGCTGAACACAAAGAAGGTCACATTTCTTGTCATAATTTTTTTATGTATGTACGATTGTCTTCATCTTTTGTTTGTATGCACTATGAAATAGTTAAGATGTAACACACACCAGTTGACTTTGACATTTTTGCCCTGTGATATCTCAACATCGTGACTATTTTACATTTTTTGCTGCTGCATTGTGATATTCTGTGTACATTTTTGCATCTGAACACTGTCTATGTTTTTTGACATATTACGTTTTCTGTCATGGTATGCTGTATGCTCAAATTATGTTACTATAAACCAGTTTTTATTTAATGGGTATATGATTTAAATGCAAGACATTAATCTTTGTTCATCATTTTCAGAAAGATATAACGTGTAAAGGAAATAAATTAAACAGAAATGGAATTTCACCTACGGAATAAACGAAAGAAGATGCATTACCTCATGAGGAAGAGTAAATGGATCAGGATTAACAAGCATTAACAAGAATATACTATACACATCGTAGAATAGCAGTCTTAACTAATTTTTTCTTTCAGAATACGAAGCGATTGATGCAGGCTGTCAGACAGAACTTCACATCTTTGTTTTAATGATGAAATATGCTAGAAATAAGGAATAGTTGTATAATGAATAATGAAGTGATTTTTTGCCGATGATAATGAATGATGATGAATAATGATGAAGAATATGCTACTATGAATAATGAAGTTTTTCTTTGCAGGTGACGATAATAATGGGGTTATGATAATATGGATAATGAAGTGATGGATAATGAAGTTTTTTCTTTACAGATGAGGATGATGTTGAAGTTTATGTATTTATGCTATGTAGTTATTTAAGTATTTGTTGTAGTTCGTTTTGACAGTATGTGTTATATATTGCATAGTGGGATGACCGAAGGTTTTGGAAAGGACAGCTAGGGAACACACATATTTTTTATGCACATTTCACTACCTGTTAATTCGAAGTTCACTACTTTTCAGGATAAAATGCGTTTCTTCTTTTAGTTTAATAATCCATTTTTGTATATTTTGCAGGAGAAGTTATTTATGAAATTAATGTGCTATAAGAAGTTGTTCATTAAACCCATGTCATTTATGAATTTGATTACATATAGTCTACTTGTTTCATAGTCTTGCTACAGCTGACTCAAGACAAATGACGTTACACATCTTCATTTGCAGCAATAGCAAAAGAAATGCATGGTAATGATTACTTTAATTAGATTAATTATGTAAACATTACTCTGTAATACTATGATGACTTCTGATGGTTTGTAATTAGGCAATGAGTGCCAATGTTCTCTGTAAATGACTTCTGATGGTTTGTAATTAGGCAATGAGTGCCAGTGTTCTCTGTAAATGACTTCTATTGGTTTGTAATTAGACAATGAGTGCCAATGTTCTCTGTAAATGACTTCTGATGATTTGCAATTAGGCAATGAGTGCCAATGTTCTCTGTAAAAACAATTCATGAATATTATTATGTAAACATTATTCAGTAATACTTTGATGACTTCTGATGGTTTGTAATTAGACAATGAGTGCCAATGTTCTCTGTAAAAACAATTCATGAATATTATTATGTAAACATTATTCTGTAATACTATGATGACCGCTGATGGTTTTCAATTAGGCAATGAGTGCCAATGTTCTCTGTAAAAACAATTCATGAATATTATTATGTAAACATTATGATGACTTCTGATGGTTTGTAATTAGACAATAAGTGCCGATTTCCTGTGTAGATGACTTCCGATGGTTTGTAATTAGACAATGAGTTCCAATGTTCTCTGTAAATGACTTCTGATGATTTGCAATTAGGCAATGAGTGCCAATGTTCTATGTAAAGTTACTCATGAACATTATTCTGTAATACTACATACACGGTACAGAAATGTTCAATAACTAGTGTAATTCTCAATGAAGACTAGTATGTGACGTAATGTCCTTCACCTTCTAAGCTAATTACCTGGAATTACTGCAATATCCATTTGTCCTGTATATCCTCATGATCATGGAGCACTATATTTGGTTTTTGCACTAATTCTACGTTGTTGTAACAGACAAGAACGTGGTGTTGACACGACATGCTGTCCACCACCATGAGCGATGAAGATGCTATTATGGTCCCACTGTTGGTGTACCTAATGTACTACCAAAAAGATAAGATGGAATATTACTACGACATTTCAGTGTCTTGGCTACGCTGATTAATACTTCTGGGAAAAGAACTTCAGATTGTCTCACTTGGTGTTGTGCTTCTGTAGAAAGATATGGACTTTCAGTGCAGCTGTGTGCAACCTAAAGTGCTACAACCATGATTCAATCCTTCCCTTTCCTATCCTAATTCTTGTGACATAGTGAAAAAAATCATTTTTGTTATCATGATTTGTATTTATGGCCTATACATTTTTGTGGTTTCTAATATGTTCTGAACTACAGTGCATGTGCACTTTTGTCATTTGTGATTTGATGATATGTTCTGTACTACTGTGCGTGTGCACTTTTGCCATTTGTGAATATGTTCTGTACTCATTGTATATATATTTTGTCATTACCTGATATGTTCTGTACTCCGTGCATGTGCACTATATTTACTTCATGTTCTACACCTATATATCTGTATATTCCGTGATTGTAAAGTTGGTTAGTTAAGAAAAAAATTTGTTGCTCATGACAAATCCAAATGACTCACCATCGCTGCCAAATTTTTGCCCCGCAGTGGAGGGTTATGAAACACGTATGTATTCATTACCAGCGATGACGAGGCATGACAGAATCTCTGACCAGAGAGTTATTTATCGTTGCTAGTCTGCGCTTGACTGCGCGAGAGTTCAGTTGTGTGTGGCGTGTGGGCAGAGAGAGTAGTCAGTTGGATAGTAGTAGCAGTCTGGTGCAGTTATGTGTAGCGAGTCGGCAGGAACAGTTGCGAGTTGCACTCTGTCTGCAGTAGTAGTCAGTCGGTAGTAGTTGCAGCGAGTGGACGGTTGTACTGAGCGGGCGTCGCCATGCGTCGACGGCGTGCTGTTCTTCCGAATCTGGTCAGGATTGTGGTGGGCAATGTGTATTAGTGTAGAAGGCAATGAAGCAGCATTGCGCTCAGCTAATAACGTATGTTAATTGTAATTAATTTGTTCAAAAAATGATGCCCCAATAATAACCTTTTATAAAGTAACTCATTTAAAGAAAAAGATTCATTTCAATTTAAAGAATATTTCCTATGCACTTCTCGCAAGAATCAAAATTAAATATAGGCCACTATTGCACGGAGCTGTGCCGATAAATAAGAGCAGATATAGATGGCGTTTTACTGAGGTAAGAATTTATCAGGTTTAATTATTTCACAGGGCCGAAGGTCAGCCCTGCTGCCCTTATAAAATTTATCAGGTTTAATGATTTATGTTGAGATGTTACATACGGTTCGTGGTTCATTATTCAATTAATACTGCTGTTGGTTTATGGTCAATTATCATTCCTTAATTTTTGTGGGGAGTTTAAGCTTGGCTCACATTTTGATTGTCATATTTTTGCGGGGAGGTTACACTATCGTGGCAGGGTCGCCAAGTGTAACCTCCCCGCAAAAATATGACAATCAAAATGTGAGCCAAGCTTAAACTCCCCACAAAAATAAAGGAATGGTAATTGACCATAAACTAACAACACTGACAAATTTTTGCCCCCCCCCCCCCCCCCAGTGGAGGGTTATGAAACGCGTATGTATTCATTACTAGCGATGGTGAGGCATGACAGAATCTCAGACCAGAGATTTATCGTTGCTAGTCTGCGCTTGACCGCGCGAGTTGACAGTTGGAGAGTAGTAGCAGTCTGGAGTAGTTGCACGTAGCGAGTGGAGCGGGCGTCGGCATGCGTTGGCGGCGTGCTTTTCTTCCGAATCTGGTCAGGATTGTGGTGGACGATGTGTATTATAGTAGAAGGTAAATGAAGCAGCACTGCGCTCAGCTAATAACGTACGTTAATTGTAATGTATGCACTGGCACTGGCACGTCGTCACGCCCGCCGAAGCAGTTGACAAAAGAATATAGCTCGCTCCCTTCAGGACGCAAGTCCGTGATCTTAAACTCATTCATCCATCTTGCTGCTCTCAGTGATCATTTTGGCAGACTAATGGTGTTCATTCCTATTTCTTCGTGTACTGTTTACATCTAATTAACGATTTACGCTTTAACCGACGTGTCCGTCATTGTGTTCTTCCTCCCTACCCATTTATACCAAGGTTACACTTTGTACCGTATTCCCTCATCCGACTGTTAATGGTAACCTTCATGTTGAGCCGGCCGTTGTGGCCGTGCGGTTCTGGGCGCTTCAGTTTGGAACCGCGTGACCGCTAAGGTCGCAGGTTCGAATCCTGCCTCGGGCATGGATGTGTGTGATGTCCCTAGGTTAGTTAGGTTTAAGTAGTTCTAAGTTCTAGGGGACTGATGACCACAGATGTTAAGTCCCATAGTGCTCAGAGCCATTTGAACCTTCATGTTCAAAGTCAATAAATTTGTTTGTTATAGTGTCCGTTTGCTTCCATTCATAGCTAGAAGGTCCGTCCTCCCATTAATACACAGGGTGTTCGGAATTATCCTTACAGCCTCCTGGGACTTGAAGACTCAAGTGAAAACATAACATTTTGAACAGGAACCCATGTCCGGAAACGTCGCGTTTCCTTGTTACAGACGTTTGAAAATATGTTTGCTATATAGGTATGCAAAAGGATAGTCATGTTAAGGGGAGGGGTGGTTACGTCGGATCGGCTGATGTCATTTGACGTCTGTTCTACCTCTCTGACCTAGTTCGAACCACATTCACGTGTCTGAGTGTTAGAGCACCATGGCTGAGTACACGTCTGCAGAAGACACCGGCATGATCTTTCTGAATGGCGAAGATCACGGAGCGGAAGAGCAGCTCTTCGCCTTTGTCAAGAACGTTCTTCACAACGTTCGACTCCATCGCATACCCTTTCCGGCACAGTTAATGGAACGGTTCCGAGAAAGGCTACCTTCATAGGGCGTACTGAGTACGTTGAAGGGAACCCGTCAAGAACACACGAGAAATTTCTTCGGCTATTAATGAGTGGTACTGTGAAACAAGTGATATACATGTCACGGCTAATCAATTACTTGTAAAAGTGGGCGCGTTACCAACGGTACGTGTCAGGATATGGGTTCCAATTCGAAATATTATCTACTCACTCTACAAGTCCCAGAAGTTTTAACGGGAAGTTTTGAACACACTGTAGCAGTGAATTGTGTGCCCCCATAAATACTCATTCAAATAGGACGTTTCCGTTCTGTGGTAGTGTCCTCGTTTGCAATTAATTTATTATAATCTGTGGTTGTTCGTCTTCCAGTTACGGACCAAAATTTGGTTTCGTACATCCTTAGGGTATGCTCTCACAACGACCGATACCAGAGATAATATTCTGGCGACTACTGCGAGGATAAATTTCCGTAATCCCGTGATCTTCTGATGATTTTCTTTTAACTAATTTTAACCAGAAAAGCCGGCCGGAGTGGCCGAAAGGTTCTAGGCGCTTCAGTTTGGAACCGCGCGACCGCTACGGTCGCAGGTTCGGATCCTGCCCTGGGCATGGATGTGTGTTATGCCCTTAGGTTAGTTAGGTTTAAGTAGTTCTAAGTTGTAGGGGACTGACGACCTTATTCCCACAGTGCTCAGAGCCATTTGAACCATTTTTAACCAGAAAAGTAGAGCGGACACACAATAATAATTTTACATTATCAAATCTAAATTACATTCAAATGTATGCACTACTAATTTGTGCTTTTTCCATCAACAAAAGGTTGATGAGTAAAAGTCTCGTCGTTGAAATTTCAGGGGAAATATTTTTATATGTTTGTGTCTGGTTATGACTTTATTATGTTTAGTGAAATACAAGGAAGAATTTGCTTACGAAAGGGAAATACAGTGTTATTACAAATGATTGAAGCGATTTCACAGATCTACAATAACTTTATTATTTGAGATATTTTCACAAAGCTTTGCACACACATACAAAAACTCAAAAAGTTTTTTTAGGCATTCACAAATGTTCGATATGTGCCCCTTTAGTGATTCAGCAGTCATCAAGCCGATAATCAAGTTCCTCCCACACTCAGCGCAGCATGTCCCCATCAATGAGTTCGAAAGCATCGTTGATGCGAGCTCGCAGTTCTGGCACGTTTCTTGGTAGAGGAGGTTTAAACGCTGAATCTTTCACATAACCCCACAGAAAGAAATCACATGGGGTTAAGTCGGGAGAGCGTGGAGGCCATGACATGAATTGCTGATCATGATCTCCACCGTGACCGATCCATCGGTTTTCCAATCTCCTGTTTAAGAAATGCCGAACATCATGATGGAAGTGCGGTGGAGCACCATGCTGTTGAAACATGAAGTCGGCGCTGTCGGTCTCCAGTTGTGGCATGAGCCAGTTTTCCAGCATGTCCAGATACACGTGTCCTGTAAGGTTTTTTTCTCAGAAGAAAAGGGGCCGTAAACTTTAAACCGTGAGATTGCATAAAACACATTAACTTTTGGTGAATTGCGAGTTTGCTGCACGAATGCGTGAGGATTCTCTATCGACCAGATTCGCACACTGTGTCTGTTCACTTCACCATTAAGAAAAAATGTTGCTTCATCACTGAAAACAAGTTCGCACTGAACGCATCCTCTTCCATGAGCTGTTGCAACCGCGCCGAAAATTCAAAGCGTTTGACTTTGTCATCGGGTGTCAGGGCTTGTAGCAATTGTAAACGGTAAGGCTTCTGCTTTAGCCTTTTCCGTAAGATTTTCCAAACCGTCGGCTGTGGTACGTTTAGCTCCCTGCTTGCTTTATTCGTCGACTTCCGCGGGCTACGCGTGAAACTTGCCCGCACGCGTTCAACCGTTTCTTCGCTCACTGCAGGCCGACCCGTTGATTTCCCCTTACAGAGGCATCCAGAAGCTTTAAACTGCGCATACCATCGCCGAATGGAGTTAGCAGTTGGTGGATCTTTGTTGAACTTCGTCCTGAAGTGTCGTTGCACTGTTACGACTGACTGATGTGAGTGCATTTCAAGCACGACATACGCTTTCTCGGCTTCTGTCGCCATTTTGTCTCACTGCGCTGGCGGCAGAAACCTGAAGTGCGGCTTCAGCCGAACAAAACTTTATGAGTTTTTCTACGTGTCTGTAGTGTGTCGTGACCATATGTCAATGAATGGAGCTACAGTGAATTTATGAAATCGCTTCAATCATTTGTAATAGCCCTGTATTCATGTGTGTTTGTACATCTGAGAGTTTTTTGTAGGTACTATTTCGTGTGAAGATCTAGAGATGAAACGTCGAGTAGCGGTTTACGTACGAGAGACACAATCTTCTCGAGATATCAAGCACTTTCAGGATGGCTCGTGTACGAAGCTGACTGCCTAATGAGTGTCAGTTCAGGGGAAACACGTGTGAGACTGTTTACGTCCAGCCAGGTGCTCCTAACGCACCTCGTAACCAGTCTGCTCCCAAATTCTGTAGAACTTGTGAATATTGTGGGCACTCCGCACGTGATTGTCAGGAGAGTGCTTGGCTATATTTAAGAAAGCGAAAGTAGAGATGAAAATGTTGTTTATTTTTGGAGATCATTAGACTCTGTATCAGGTTGACGACTTAGGTACGGCTTGTAATGGGAGAACTGAGCAGCAACTTGTACCGTGGATACAAAATGACGATGCCAGCGTTAGTAATACGTGGCACTTACTGGAATTAAGGAAAACGTGGAAGGGAGGACCCACCAATATAACTTTCTTTTTACACAAGCTGTTTATTTAACAATATATAATCTGTCTTTTACAGATAATCAAAGCATTTAACTATAACATTTTCTTTAACGAAATGAACAAATTTGCAAATTCCTTTTGATCTTAAACCTTAAGTTGATAAGCCTTTAATCTTTGCGAAAGAAATCTGAAGTGCTGTATTGCAAAACAGCAAACAATATGACAATGATTACAAGACGGCCGGACCTGCAGCCCGCCCGTTATCATGTGAAACAGTGATGTTTACTACCGCGATGGACAAATGGTTCAAATGGCTCTGGCACTATGGGACGCAACATCTGAGGTCATCAGTCCCCTAGAACGTAGAACTACTTAAACCTAACTAACCTAAGGACATCACACACATCCATGCCCGAGACAGGATTCGAACCTGCGACCGTAGCGGGCACGCGGTTCCAGACTGTAGCGCCTAGAACCGCTCGGCCACTCTGGCCAGCGCGATGGACACAGTCTGCCATATTAACTACCCTTCTGCAACATAGGAAAAGTATATAAGCACCATTGGTGACAAGAGTTGTTCAGTTAGTCAAAACAGATGATGTAACTTTTAATGTGATACACTCCTGGAAATGGAAAAAAGAACACATTGACACCGTTGTGTCAGACCCACCATACTTGCTACGGGCACTGCGAGAGGGCTGTACAAGCAATGATCACACGCACGGCACAGCGGACACACCAGGAACCGCGGTGTTGGCCGTCGAATGGCGCTAGCTGCGCAGCATTTGTGCGCCGCCGCCGTCAGTGTCAGCCAGTTTGCCGTGGCATACGGAGCTCCATCGCAGTCTTTAACACTGGTAGCATGCCGCGACAGCGTGGACGTGAACCGTGTGTGCAGTTGACGGACTTTGAGCGAGGGCGTATAGTGGGCATGCGGGAGGCCGGGTGGATGTACCGCCGAATTGCTCAACACGTGGGGCGTGAGGTCTCCACAGTACATCGATGTTGTCGCCAGTGGTCGGCGGAAGGTGCACGTGCCCGTCGACCTGGGACCGGACCGCAGCGACGCACGGATGCACGCCAAGACCGTAGGATCCTACGCAGTGCCGTAGGGGACCGCACCGCCACTTCCCAGCAAATTAGGGACACTGTTGCTCCTGGGGTATCGGCGAGGACCATTCGCAACCGTCTCCATGAAGCTGGGCTACGGTCCCGCACACCATTAGGCCGTCTTCCGCTCACGCCCCAACATCGTGCAGCCCGCCTCCAGTGGTGTCGCGACAGGCGTGAATGGAGGGACGAATGGAGACGTGTCGTCTTCAGCGATGAGAGTCGCTTCTGCCTTGGTGCCAATGATGGTCGTATGCGTGTTTGGCGCCGTGCAGGTGAGCGCCACAGTCAGGACTGCATACGACCGAGGCACACAGGGCCAACACCCGGCATCATGGTGTGGGGAGCAATCTCCTACACTGGCCGTACACCACTGGTGATCGTCGAGGGGACACTGAATAGTGCACAGTACATCCAAACCGTCATCGAATCCATCGTTCTACCATTCCTAGACCGGCAAGGGAACTTGCTGTTCCAACAGGACAATGCACGTCCGCATGTGTCCCGTGCCACCCAACGTGCTCTAGAAGGTGTAAGTCAACTACCCTGGCCAGCAAGATCTCCCGATCTGTCCCCCATTGAGCATGTTTGGGACTGGACGAAGCGTCGTCTCACGCGGTCTGCACGTCCAGCACGAACGCTGGTCCAACTGAGGCGCCAGGTGGAAATGGCATGGCAAGCCGTTCCACAGGACTACATCCAGCATCTCTACGATCGTCTCCATGGGAGAATAGCAGCCTGCATTGCTGCGAAAGGTGGATATACACTGTACTAGTGCCGACATTGTGCATGCTCTGTTGCCTGTGTCTATGTGCCTGTGGTTCTGTCAGTGTGATCATGTGATGTATCTGACCCCAGGAATGTGTCAATAAAGTTTCCCCTTCCTGGGACAATGAATTCACGGTGTTCTTATTTCAATTTCCAGGAGTGTAGATGCATGTCACAAGGTTCGGGGTTAAGATACGCACCTGTGCTTAATGGCTAAACAGATTAGGAAACAATATGACAATGATAAGGCTTACTTCAAAGCAACCCACCTCTTAATTTCAATCGGCAACCAAGGTGCGACTGGATCCCAACCCGTCCCTTCTGACAACTGACTACAGGCCTGGTGACAGTCGGCTGTTAATACTTTCAAGGTTAAATTGATTGTCAGTTATTAAGACCGCTCTGAAGGAACGTCTTAAAACATCGCCTGCGAACACTTATTACAAGAGAACTCACTCGAGGGAACCACAAGATCCAGCTAAAATATACTAATTATGACCGGTCTTTTAAACACGGAAAGGAGCAGCTTAGGACAACAGGTTGTTCAGATTATAACTAATGACTGAGAAATGCAATTACAACCAAAGAATTGAATCGGTTAACAGTTAAATCTAACCACAAGGTCCCTCTTTTGTTTAGCGGCAACCTGTGCCTCAGTACAATTGTTTCGCCTGTATTTACGACCAAGAGCTGATTAATTAAAACATTAATGATGGAGTACCAACCAGAAAGGAAAGGCAATGTAATAACGGGACAAATTTTCAAACGACATCTAGTGTCTCAGTACAATACTGCAGCCTATATTTATGACCAAAGAGCCGACCGAGTAAAACTCTGAGGATGGGTTACAAACCAGAAAATAATAAGGAGTGCAGGTAGACAAAGAAAAAAATCACCACGGTGTTACAGAATGTTACTCCCCTTTATCAGCAAGACGTTCCATGGCTCTACAGAGCGTCGCAGCGGTTACTGAGTGGTGCCGATGAAAGCCAGGTAGAAGAGGGCAGCCAAGCCACGAGCGGTCGGCGACACGAATGTTGGCAACCAACCTACGGAATGTCGGCCTGCTGCTTGTAGTCGACGATAACCCCGGTGAAGTACACCGGTATCTTCGCTCTGCTCGTGGCTTCGGCCGCTCGGACATCGTGACCACCTCTTGTCGCGACGCTACCGCCAATCTCCAAACTTCGTGTCTCGTTCTCGGGCCAGCGAACCCCTTATATATATCGGCAAGCAAAGACTTTCTAAGGACACAACCCAAAGATACCAACTTTTCCTCATAGACATTGGCAATGGGGCCACAACAGGGATAGTCGATACTACACCTGAACCAGTGATGGCAGACAGAACAGCCTACTAATTCAATAGCGCCACGTCTCAGCTAAAAACCGGATTCTCGTGAAAAATTTTTCGCTAAATACGTTTTTGATTTGGCTTTTGATCTAACGTATCGTTTGCGGCATCGTTATCCTTGGATAAGGAATATTTTTGTTCACTCATCTGCTATGACAGGATTGTGCAATCACGATGCGGTATTTAACGTGTGAAGAAATCTTGGAAATGTACCGCAGTAGTGTGCAGAAAGTAAGAAACGGACGCAACGCATTTTACTTTTCAGGAGGCGAGATACGGTTACTGCCGTTTAGCGACACTACTGTCAGAAATGCGTCAACGTATAATTCCTGTATTGGGTCACGAAGTGAAGTGTTTTCCGCAAACAGTTGAGTACTGTGTAAGGACGCCATATCTTTATCACGAAGCTTGTGGCTTTAACAACGATGATCAAAGGATCAGCGAAGTCACAACGTTTGTGAAAGTGAGGATCGGCGATGAAGATCAGTGCAGGAACGTAGAGGTGACGAGGGAACAAACATAATCAAACACAATAGTTGAAATCACTGCTGCAGTAGGTAGCAATGGAAACGTATATTCCAAAGTCACGAACCATGAACTGTCCAGTGAAGCAGTATCGTTAGAAGCCACACCGGTCAATTAAATGGAAAACATCCAAAATAATGTTGCGTATTTAGCACATGAATATATCGCGAAGTGACAAAAGGCGAAAAGGCGCAGCTTATCACGGTTAGCGAAATGTCTCGTGCTGTGGAACAACGATCACTTAAGACAGGCAAGGTGCCGCCTTAGCAAAATTTAGAGCCGACTTAACAGTGCAAACCGTGGAACTGTTTTCGAAAACTCAACAAACCTTCAAGGTACATGAGAAACACAGTGAGAAGCGAATTACAGATCTGGTAGAGATGAGTATGGGACGATTCCGCCAAGCCGAACAGAGAATTTTTACAAAGCCTTACGAATGGTTGCGCCGAGTAGACTCTTAACGGAAGAGCAGCCTAGCACTGTCGTGGATTTGTAATCGAAAGTGAACAACGTAAAGAGCGAGGTTAAATCACTGTTGGAAGGACTGACTAAAATGAAGCAAGACCTGAAACTATAACAAGAAAGACACAACAAACAGAATGAAACAGTAACTACTCTGAATATGGAGTCTGTCTGAAAGAGGAAGGTAAGATCGGGACGGAGTTAGCACATGAGATGCGTGAGGAAAATGTTGGTAGTCTTTGCCCTACCCAGGAGTGCGAATCAGTTGAGCACAGTCGAGCAATGATAGAAGAGGATCTGGTGCGTAGATAGTATACTGAAATTCAGAATATAAGTCATTTTACTGGAACAGCAGAACGCTGTTACAGATTTAAACAAATTACTGCTGACTGAAGTTTATACATTCTGGAACAGGTAGTTACCCTTAGCTACGCAACAGAAGGAGCAAAGATGTTCAAAAACATTCGGTTGTGTACTCCTGAAGATCAGTTGGTTTTAATGTGAAGGTCACATGACGAAACATCAGTTCACATTGGACAGTGTACTGTGAGTGCATTCATGACAAGACAGTATCATAACACCTATGAAAACTACAAGACCTGTATTTATCATATCATGAAATGTCTCGTCTATGCTAACAACTATTCATTGGTGAGAATAGGCTTTTAAGGCCATGAAAACTGACTTGTCTGGTCAGTAATACGCACACGATAGCGGAAGCTACCATAAAGGCATGTAGAAGAGCGTGAAGATCGCCAAATAGTAGGTCACACTGTGGAAATTACCATTCATACAAATGTTCTGATATATTTGTTCGTTCGGTGCGGTTGCTGTCTTACTGTCTCTTCAAAATGATTGTTCACGATGAAAAGGAGGTTGTTGTCAAAAGTCGGAAATACATATCGAATAGGCAGGCGGAAGATGCATTGTACTATGTGAAACCAGTATGAAAAAAGAAAGTATGCATTGGAGTTCTCGATTTTTAGTAAGGACATGTGTGAAAGGTTGTGCAAGTGCACAAAATAATCACTAACAGATATTAAAGCAGCAACTGCTAAAAAATAATCGTTTGGTTGTATTTTCCTCTGTGTACTTGTTTATGTGTGTACCACTGGGAAATTAAGAATGCTTTTCTTGTTTTTTGTGCAAAGATAACTTCCCGTTTACATGAGCTTTAGCGCAGACTATAAAAATACGGCGCTGCAGCACTTCCTCTTGTTTGTCTTCGTTGTGACCTATTCATCGCCATTCCCTCTAACAATTACGCTAGATGCTTAATCATTTTAGTAGTAATAATTCCCGTCTATGCTGTTCATCCTTCTGCAACTGGCGTTGGACATAGCATTCTTGACTTGTATGAATATTTCTGCTTCCCCAGCTGTTTCTTTTATTACAGGCTCAGTAGTTAAACATATATTTTTACGATGTAATAATTTAACCGTAAAATGTCGCTTATAACAGCAGGTGTTAATTTTACGGTCCACTAATAAAACTACGTCACTGCTGAAATGTAATTAAACCGATAACGTCCTACATGGATTATTTATGCTTCCTATTTTCACAGACCTTGGAGGTGAAATACATTTTTATACATGTGAGAGAGGCAAGATTTCCAGAGTAGTCTTATTTAATGTTGAAAATACCCTTTCGTTTAATTTGGAACGGATATGAAACGTATGCTGGTAAGTCGCAGCGTTAGAATACAAAATTAATCAGTCTGGTCTCTTTGAACTAATTTACTTTTTTTATTCAAGGTCTATGGTATTCCTCAACCTGGAAAAGTAAATACAGATTTACGATTGTTAAACCTAGTATATTTCATTCAAGGCACACGGGCAATGGTTCTTCGAAAAGGGTTTTACTAACGTATGTAAAAAGAAACCCGTCGTGAAAAAAATTTAGTTATATGCTGTTTCATGCCGAACTGAGTTTTGTGCCAACAAATGATACAGGAAATGTATTCGAGCCACTTCGTTCAAGTCACTGCGATCTGATCTTGCTCTTTCTAAAGATGGTGAGTGTAAGAAGAATACGGACAAAGCAGGAAAGCATAAAGAAACGAGGTGAATGCTGAAACCCTTAAACCAAAAAACAGCTGATGGAAGAGAAAAGAATGAAATCACAATAGTGTAACAATATGTTACTAACGCTAACTTACAACCTTGCTGATGAACGGGGGACACGACAGAATACACGACGGAAAGTGGTAGTCAAGCCCATAACACAGCGAAGGCCCCAGAGTGTAACCTTCGTCTTAAATTATGTCAGATTAAACAGAAATTTGCAATGCGTATGAGAGTTACTATTCATTTACTAGTTACTAGCCTTTCATGAATATAAAAAAGTCAACATAAACTGAACATTCTTATAACAATACATAAGTCATCTCTATTAGCCGTAGCGTGTTCGAATTTGTATTTACCCACTAAGTGAAAAGATGTCTGCTTAGTTTGGTAAGAGTAATCCTTGGAATGTTTCTATAAAAGATCGGACGCAGTTGTGAGTGTAAGTTGTATCCTACATTTCCTTTGATTCTGTGTCCCTGTCTCTCGTGCCCCTCTAGTTCGCCCGTCAACAATTTTGCTCTCAAGATTAATTTGTTAGTAATGTAGAAGGCTTCTCGGTTAGTGCCTGTGCGAAAGTGCATTACTTTCGTGTTCAGACCACGCAGTTCTTATTGTAGATGTGCACTCTAGCATACTGATTCTGTTTCTTCGTCCTCCTTTCCCTGACAGACTCAGTTGTAGCAGTCTTCCTGTTTCAAATGAAATTACAGCACCAGATATACAGTTTATTTAATAGTAAACACCACGACCGGTTTCTGCCCCCAAGGACATAATCGAGTGGAACATGTCAGGAGTTCTGAAAAAAAAACCACACACACACACAAAGACAAATACTACTGTTTCTCTTAGTCTTACAGTATAGACTGCGTGAATGAGAGCTCCATAGTTGAGGAAACTGTCGCAATGAGAAAAGTTTTTAATTTTATTGCACCTAACGTGATTAGTCCAGGAATCCGTCACTGTTTAAATTTGTAAAATACGAAATAAACGGTTAACACTCACTTTTACTCTTAACTGTTTCTTTAAGCATCTTTTTAATGAAAGCTTCGGTTGCTGAAAAACTATTGCAAGTGAAGTCTTAAGTTTCTACTTTATATATTGTCCAACAAGAAAAATGAGGTGCCCTGAACAATAGGAGAAAATGACATGAAACTTCACTGGTTGAGAACGTATATGATGTTATTGAATTGATCATGAAAGGGAGTCACATTACTCTATTACGTCCATTCCATATTATTTATCTAGCATTTCATACCATTGGCACTCAGTAATTTATGATTTAATTTTGTATTTTGAGTTTGTTACTATTCAGTGGAAAATTGGAAATTTGTGGTAAGTTCTATGGGACGAAACTGCTGAGGTCATCGGTCCCTAGGCTTACCCACTACTTAATCTAACTTACTCACGCTAAGAACAACACACACACACCCATGCCCAAGGGAGGACTGCAACCTCCGACGGGGGCAGCTCCGCGAACCGTTTAAAGGCGCGCCAGACCGCGCGGCTACCCCGCGCGGCTACCATTCAGTGGTATAGGGATACACTAAAGTATCTATTTTTCCAGTAAGCGCTCAATCCTACGTACGCGCATATTACTTAAATTTTGTGCTTCCAGAATTCCTTCCTCTATTTATTCTACGTATGAGTGAGTGAGTGAGTAAGTGTGTATGGTAAATTGCCTTTTATATAATCTGGTTGTCTACTGGGACAGTAACAGTGTAGCCAACGTAGATTTCTCGGTCAAGACAGAGATTTGTACCCTTCCGATACTCATTCGACTGTAGTCATTTCCGGCTACCTGGGGAAGTTCGTTACAGGGAGAGCGTCTGTCGTCACTCGGGACTGAATCTTTGGTGAGTGAAGATGGTGGTCTTAAGAGCGACTTGGCGCCAGTGAGTGTTAGTGTGTGATGCTGTGTAGTTATTCTAACTGATGTACGCGTTTGATTTGCTAGTTCATTTTCAAGTTCGGCAGCCGGATTTTTATGTTTTTTAGAGTTCAGTCACAGGTATATTTTTTGTATTTAACGAGTTCTTTCGGATGTTGCTCTGTGTAACCGGAACACATGGTTTAGGAAGCCCGTTACTCCAACACAGGCTTAAAATTCAGCTGTCTGACTTTTCTTTTAAATGGAATAAAAGTGAGAACTTTCCTCGCGTGTATGTGTTCTATTTCTTCAGGTTTTCATTTCGTTTCAGTTTTAAGACTGATAACTTTGTTTGTACCATTTGGTTGTAATTTCACTGGATATAATTTCAATACCATCCTGTAAAAGCTTGATTCCACTCTGCATAATATTTTACTGCTCTCTTATGTCTACACGGTTCACATATTTTGTGTTCTTGAGGATTTAACGAGTCACAGTAGTTTTGCTTTGTAGCTGAATATTCACGATACCTGCTGGTGTTTGAAGCCAGCGTATCTTAGTTTCATGTGGAACATGATGCAGATATATTTATTTCTCGGGAAGCGTTCCGTAATATTCACATGCAAAATAATTCAATCGAAACAATGCGGATGGACGTCTGAGCTTTTGACTTACTGAGATGGGCAAAATTCTTTTTGTCTCTGTACTTGGGTATGTGAATCGTGTACGCTAGTGTGAACTTTTCCCATGGGTGCCTAAAATTTCCATTTTTATGTATCACCGCAGTATACATCAGCATTCAGTATAATAATAATACAAGTGAGTTAAATAATAAAAAAACAGGCAATGACGAATCACATTTTAAAAATAATTTTGGGACCTATTAGATATGATGTTATATTTCAATAAACGCTGTTAAGTTGTGATCACTTTCTCAAACAAACGCCTCTCCTTTTGTATGCTCATTTTAATGCACTGAGGAGCCAAAGAAACTGGTACACCTGTCTAATATCACGTATTGCACCAGCGAGCATGCAGAAGTGACGCACTAAGACGTGGTATGGACTCCAATAATGTCTGAAGTAGTACTGGAGGGAACTCACACCATGAATCCTGCATGTCTGTCCATAAATTTCCAAGAGTACGACGGGTGGAAATCTCTTCTGAACAGCACTTTGGAACGCATCCTAGTTGTGCTCAATAATATTCATGTCTGGCGAATTTGGTGGCTAGCGGAAGTGTTTAAACTCAGAAGAGTGTTCCTGGAGCCACGCTGTAGCAATTCTGCACGTGTGGGAGTGTAGCATTGTCCTGCTGGTATTGCAAAGTCCGTCGGACTGCATAATGGACGTGAATGGATGCAAGTGATCAGACATGATGCTTACATAGGTGTCACATGTCAGAGTCGTATTTAGACATATAAGGGGTCCCATATCGCTCCAGCTGCGCACGCCTCACATCATTGCAGAGCCTCCACCAGCTTGAACACTCCCCTGCTGACATGCAGGTTCCATGGATCCATGAGGTTGTCTCATTACCCGTACACGTCCATCCTCTCGATACAATTTGAAACGAGACTCGTCCGATCAGGCAACATGTTTCCAGCATCAACAGTCCAATGTTGGTATTGACGGGCCGAAGTGAGGCGTACAGCCTTGTGTCATGCAGTCATCAAGGGTACACGAGTGGGCCTTCGGCTCCGAAAGCCGATATCGATGATGTTTCGTTGAATGGTTTGCACACTGACGCTTGTTGACGGCCAATGTCTCTGTATTTGAATATGCATACCTATACCAGTTGCTTCGTTTCCGAAGCACAAAAGGCAAGCGTTATATTTGTAGATTTTTTATATATTTATTTTATTTTATTTTATTTTTTTTTTTTTTTTGAGGCTTAAGTTCCTGCTAGCTCTGAATTATTTGATTTATCGCGTGCATTTAAACTGTTTCCAAATGCTCATTCCATCCATTGACATGGATCTTTTTTTAACACTAATACATTGGTGACGCTTATCAGTCCAGTGATTAATTCTGTTATTTTTTCTTATATCAAATTTTCTAAATTTTAAGTAAATTGCTTTACGACCTGGCAAAATTTTGTGATACACGGAGTCTCACACTGGCTAGCTTCCCCTTAGTTTCTGTTTGCAAATCATTTTCCAGTTAACTATTCACCCATCAATAACCATTTAACATTTACTGAGATCTTGACAGTGTGAGCCCAGTTATCAATAAGACTTTGCATCCTCTTGCCCTGGATGCATACAATGATTCGTTTGAAGAGTTTCATAAAGTCCTTGTACCCGCTCCTGAGGCAAATCGCCGGCAGACGTTGTAGTCCTTTGTATCCCCGATTCTGTCACTGAGATAGAGTTGACCCCAAGTTGTCTGTTGAAGAGAGATCTGAGAATCTTGGTTGCCACAGGAGTTCCCTAGAATCACACTGGCAGTTCACCGAGACACGTGCATTGTGTGCAGCATTATTGTCCAGTCGAAAAATGGCACCAAAATACTGCTGCGTGAGAGGTAACATATGAGGGCACAGGATGTCCATTACATACCATTGTGCCATGAGAATTCCCTCAGTCACTACCAGTCGTGACCTGAAATCATACCCGAGGAGTAACACAGCTGTGCCTCTCCAAAACATTGGAGGACTGAGACCTTTTGCTAGGTCGCACCCATACTCGCCGACCATGGTCATCCGGAGTAGTGCCCGAACGCAATGCGACATCATCTGCCGGCAGTCCATGCTTCCCGATTATGCCAGAAATCCAAACGAAGCCGTTTGTGGCGCGCTGTTAATAGCAACTTAAGCACGGGATGGCATTTACCTTGTCAGGTTGCTGCTAATCCATTTCACAAAGACTGACCCCTGCTTTGAGCTCATATTCTGATTACAACGCGTGACAAACAACGATGTGTCGGAAACGTGGAAATGTCTGCCTTTATTTCCTTTTGTATATTATACCTTAGTTAAAAAGAGGACGACATACGCGGTAATATTTAAGAGAAAGCGTACTCTGTCGAGCATTTTTTGTTGAGTGTCAACTTTGAGGAGGCATAGAAGTCAGACCGTAATTACGAGAAGCACTTCCTTTGAGCAGTTTAAAGATGAAACCTTAGTCAATTTTCAGGCGAATTTTCATTATTTTCTGGTTAGTCGTTTCATCTCTATACCTGTCAAATGCAAGACATTGAGACTATACCGTTGTAGCAATTGTGGCGGAGAACTCACAGGTGCAAAGCTTGAATTATCGTTGGCTACATCGCATGCCGTTACTAATGAATACTTCCCGTGTTTCTCAGTAAAGAGCTCGTGAAGCAATTATGTCATTAGTTCCAATATATGCGAGGCTGTTTTGGAACGTAGTTGTCTTACCAACGCGCTGCCTTGTTGCAATATGTGGTAAGCGCTTACATAACACGGAGAATGGCCTCTCATATTAGCATTCCAATACAGCGATACTGCGTTCAGTTTTTGTTGTAAGCAGAGTGCAGTAACATAAGAAACTGCAGTTTTGCCCTCGATATACAAGCAGTTCTCGATAAATGATCAACGAAATGTAATGAAAATTTTAAAAGTAAATAGAAAACTATCAGCTTCATTAAATTTTGCGGGAAAGACTGATGAACTGAATAACACCTATCTTAATCGCTTTCGCTGTTGTCTGAGATCTCGCTACTGCAACTGCAGTCGGCTACGTGGATCAGATATGGTTCTGTTGCTCTGCCAAGAAAGCGGGCTGTTTGTGCACAACTCTTTTCACGTTTGTGTTCATGAATAACTGAATTCCTCCAGACACGTTGGAAAACACTTGGAGCGACACAACTGTAAAGTATCATTTATCTTAAAACTCATGTCGTCCTTCGCTATCTTGTTATTGGGAAACGCCAAAGTACGTTCAATGAAGATGAATTCACAGTTTAATATCCTCGTCCATTGAGCGCAATACGCTCTCAAAAGGTACTCTTGTTGCCCGAAGTGCAGTCGCGCGTGTTCCACTGGGCCTCCTTCAATAAGTTCTTCATATGGTGTAGAATTAGATGGAAGCTCTATGTTACTACTTTCCGTCCATTCAATAACAGAAACCTTTCCTCATTTAGCAGGTAAGTTTCGTGTTACTGGATTTATCACCCTGTGATATCGAGCGTGATGTGTTTGGTAATTTTCCAAGAACGCTCCTAAACCACTCTTCATAGTATCTGGAATTCATCTCAGAATAATAATTGCCCCTCCTTGTTGCCCAATAAAACATTAGCCAACACAGTGCACGAAACCATTTGTGTTCCCAATGTGGCAGCTTATAATAATTTCTCCAGAAAAGGATGGTCTTTGAATTTGCTCATTTCCAGTCATTTCACTCTTAAATACTTGCTTTGTGATAATCGTATACATCTTCTGATGCATGAGGCAAATTTTTATTCCTGCCGTCCAAACTTTCTGAAATGATTTGCACTACACCAACTCTTATCAGTGTAACATGTAGTACATTCAGTATTTCGAATGTGTCTTATTTCCTGCAAGAGCTCGTTTCTTTTTCCTATTGATTGGTTATCACAGCTTTTTTTGTTGAATTTTTTGTATCCGAAGCCCAATTTTCGATTATATAGCCACGGGCTTTTTCAGTCATATCAGGAAAGTCTTCCATTTCAGTCTTTAACTTTTCCAATACAGCAGCTGCTGTTGCAAACTGTTTATCCACACAGGGTTCGTGGATTTTCCTTCTTATGACTCCCTGAGTGAAGTCGTCGAATGCGAATTTTTGTCGCCTGCCAGTACTCCTTTTTTGGTGATACAGGACATGAATTTTCTCTGTATTGAAATTAGCTTGATTGTACATTCACTAACACCAAAACGTTCAGCCGGTCTCGTTACTGATTGTGATTGAGCCGTGGTCGGCTCGTGTTAATGCCGTTTTACTTTTGGGCATTTTGCCACCAACGAGGGGCGTCGTATTCCTCCCTTAGTTACTTCTGAACGAGTTCCTCACTTGCCTTCGTCAGTGGCAGCAGCAGCGTTCATCGATACTAGTACTGCTGTAACTTCTATGGTGTGGCAGTTATATTTCCGTGTCGTGGTGTGTGAGGCAGTTGGTCGGTTGCGGCGGAGCAGCGAGGAAGTGTCTGCGGCGTGTGATCAGGCCGGGGCCGCCGGCGGCGTGCACGCGCAGTCGGAGCTGTGAGGCACTAGCTGCGAGAACTGCTAAGTTCGTCACCCATCGTCCCTGCACACTGGAGTTGAGTAATCAGTGAACCTGTCATGAAAGCTCAACCATTGTGACATCTCTTTGTTGATTGCTGGTTGTCGCTTACTGGCCCTCCCCGCAAGCAGTAACGTGATGGTGTGTTGAAGTCGGCTAAATTTTTCAGCAATCTCTTTGTATGGTGTTTAACCTTTGAAATGATTATAATTTATTATTGAAGTGCACCAGCGGTATCTTCTGCCTTGTGGCCGTTAACTTTCTGGTTACTTGCCCTGGTAGTTAGTGTGGTTTTGCAGCAGTGTGTTTTCCTCCCCGTGTTGATGCTGTCCGGCACGGCATGTCGTTCGACAGCTTGGTGTTGTTCTCGCTTTCTCTCTGAGTGTTTATTCTGCCTTGACTGTATTCATACGCCAATTATTATTATTAAGACATAATCCTGCTGCGGTCCTCGTCTTCGTTGATACTTTGGTTGTCGTGCAGTTGGTTGGTTGGAAGGGAATTGATTAGATGGTTGGTTGGTTCGTCAGCCATCCGTAGGTCGTGCTGCAACCCGATTGTTTAGTGTTACACTTGGCTGTCTGACTCACCTAAACTGTGGTTAGAGTCTCTTCTCCAGGCCGACCCTTGGAACACTTCTGAGCACCACTGTTTGTTGTTTGTGATTGTCATTTTATTTGGTCGCTGGTACTGTGCCAGGTTTTCAGCCGTGTATTTATATTGTCTGTTTTATGTTTAGTATATGGCCTTCAGCCGAACTTCATAAAAACTTTAAGATTAGGCCTTCAGCCGTGTTTTATTGAAAACTCTTGTTGCTCCGTATTTAGGCCTTCGTCCGTTTTTGTTTCAGAATGTGTGGCTTTAATATGTAAATCTTTCTCTGTATGGTTTCTCTTTAATTATCTTGAATTCTTGAAACGGCCTTCAGCCGTGTTCTGTAAATGGTTATCTTAAGGTTGTCTTTAATTAGTCTTGAGTAATTGTTTGGGCCTTTAGCCGACAAGATAATTCAAGTTTTCTTAAGATTTTCTCTGTTGTACTGTGTAAAAGCTTATCTTTATAGTCTCTCTTTCTTTATGCAAAGAAAACTTTTTTTAAAAAATTGGGTTTTCAGCCGAAGAATTAAGCTGAATTTTCCTTAATGTAGCCTTTAGCCGGAATTTGTAAATGCTTGGCTTTTAAAGAATTCCCTTACCTGATGTGAAATTCTATTTCGGCCTTTATCCGAGAAGATACTGTTATTTTACGTAAGTAAGGAGTTCAGCCTTTACCCTAAATCCTGGTGCTTTAAAAGCAGTCATTTAAACTTATTCAGGAGAATTATTTGGGCCTTCAGGCGTGAATTGATCCTTGTTGTCTTAAAGAGAAAACTGTGCAGTGGTTTGAGGAATGAAGTTGTATGTGCTCTTGTATAGCTAACAGTAGTTGACCTTGGCATCTTTCCACAACCTGATCCGCTCTGACCTGCGAAACCACATCACAGTGATAGAAAACTGCTCGCGTCCTGTCTTTTTTAGGCCTCAAAGTAAGCAGGCCCACTTGCACCCACTGATCGCCATGGACTTCTCACAACTTCGTAAAAGACGCATGGCTCCACACAAGTCCAAGGCAACTAAATATATTGCTAACACTATCTGACAGGACTACAAAACAACGAAGGCTGCACGATTGTTTCCTATCTGACAGGATGCCATGAGGAAAACACTGCAACGATGAATAATGGTGTGCAAATAACTCTTCAGAGGTCCGACTCCGTAGAAAACCCATGCACGCGTCGCATATAGACGCAAAAGCAAACAAATAAAACACATGGTATTAGCACTTCATGTACATTTTTTTCATCAGTCTTCTGACTGGTTTGATGCTGCCCACCACCAATTCCTCTCCTGTGCTAACCTCTTCATCTCAGAGAAGCACTTGCAACCTACGTCCTGTATTATTTGCTGGATGTATTCCAATCCGTGTCTTCCTCTACAGTTTTTGCACTCTACAGCTCCCTCGGGTAGCATGGAAGTCATTCCCTCATGTCTTAACAGATGACCTATAATCAGGTCCCTTGACCTTATCAGTGTTTTCTACATGTTCCTTTCTTCTCCGATTCTGCGCAGAACCTAATCATTCCTTATCAGCCCACCAAATTTTCAACTTTCGTCTGTAGTACCTCAAATGCTTCGATTCTCTTCTGTTCCGGTTTTCCCACAGTCCACGTTTTACTACAATACAATGCTGTAATCCAGATGTACATTCTCAGAAATTTCTTCCTCAAATTAAGGCCGATATTTGACATTAGTAGACTTCTCTTGGCCAGGAATGCCCTTTTTGCCATTGCTAGTTGGCTTTTGATGTCCTCCTTGCTCCGTCCGTCATTGGTTATTTTACTGTCTAGACAGCAGAATTCCTTAACTTCACCTACTTCTTGACCATCAATCCTGGTGTTAAGTTTCTCGCTGTTCTCATTTCTACTACTTCTCATTACCTTCGTCTTTTTCCGATTTACTCTCAAACCATACTGTGTACTCATTGGACTGTTCATTCCGTTCAGCAGATCATTTAAATCTTCTTCACTTTCACTCAGGATAGCAATGTCATCAGCGAATCGTATCACTGATATCCTTTCACCTTGTATTTTAATTCCACTGCTGAACCTTTCTTTTATTTCCATCATTGCTTCATCGATGTACAGGTTGAATAGTAGGGGCGAAAGGCTACATCCTTGTCTTACACCCTTATTAATACCAGCACTTCGTTCTTGGTCGTCCACTCTTATTATTCTCTCTTGGCTATTGTACATATTGTGTATGGCCCGTCTCTCCCTATAGCTTATCAGTACTTTTTCCAAAATTGCTAACATCTTGCACCATTTTACATTGTCGAACGCTTTTTCCAGGTCGACAAATCCTATGAACGTGTCTTGATTTTTCTTTAGTCTTGCTTCCATTATTTACCACAAAGACAGAATTCACTGTCTCGTGGCTTTACCTTTCCTAAAGCCAAACTGATGTCATCTAGCACATCCTCAGTTTTCTTTTCCATTCTTCTGTACGTTATTCTTGTATGCCGTTTGGATGCAAGAACTGCTAAGCAGATTGTGCGGCAATTCTCGCACTTGTCAGCTCTTGATGTCTTCGGTATTGTGTGGATGATGCTTTTCCGGAAGTCAGATTGTATGTCACCAGACTCATATGTTCTACATACCAATGTGAATAGTCGTTTTGTTGCCACTTCCTCCAATGATTTTAGAAATTCGGATGGACTGTTATCTATGCCTTCTGTCCTATTTGATCTTAAGTTCTGCAAAGCTCTTCTAAATTCTGATTCTAATACTGGATCCCCTATCTCTTCTAAATCGACTTCTGTTTCTTCTTCTATCACATCAGACAAATATTCCCCCTCATAGAGGCTTTCAATTTATTCGTTCCACTTATCCGCTCTCTCCTCCGCATTTAACAGGGGAATTCCCGTTGCACTCTTAATGTTATCAGCCTTGCTTTTAACGCCAGCGAAGGTTGTTTTGACATTCCTGTATGCTGAGTCTGTCCTTCTGACAATCATTTCTTTTTCGATGTCTTCATATTATTGCTGCAGAAACTTCGTCTTAGCTTCCCTGCACTTTCTACTTATTTTATTCCTCAGCGACTTGTATTTCTGTATTCCTAAGTTTCCCGGAACATTTTTGTAGTTCCTCCTTTCATCGATCAATTGAAGTATTTTTTCTGTTACGCATGCTTTCTTCGCAATTACTTTGTTTCATCTTCTGTTTCTTCTTCTTTGTACCCTTGTTTCCCTTCCGAACTTCTGTGAAGGCCCTTTTTAGGGATGTCCATTCCTCTTCAACTGTACTGCCTACTGAGCTATTCCTTATTGCTGTATCTATAGCATAAAAGGTAACAGCTGTGAAATACAACAATAGGACTTGCATTTACACTTATTGTTTTGTTGATGCATATTTCCATTATGCGAACTCCGGCAATATACATCCGCTATTATTTGGACAAAAGGACGAATTGGAAACGAACGTAGATTCGCCTGTAAATAGAAAATGTTTGTGTTTTCCAACTCTGCAAAGGAAATTATTCTCCTAATTACAGTCTGACTTTTGTGACTCCTCAAAGTTGACACTTGTCATAAAAATTCTCGAAGAAGCTCGCTTTGTCTTAAATGTAACCAAATATGTTCGCCCCTTTTCAACTAAAATGTAATATTCATACGCCAAACAGAGGCAGACATTTCCATGAGTCCGGCAAGGTACAACACACTTACGTTCGTCACTCTATGTAACCAGAATATGAGCTCAAAGTCAGGGGTCAATCGTTATGGAATGGATAAAAATAATAAGTCTCAGAGGAGGGCAGTAGTCTGACACGTTGCATTAGGCCCTACTTGTACAGATGTGGCTGACCGGAAACTTGACGGCGAGTATGTCTCCCCTCACATTCCCATTACCCATGCAGTCCAACATCGGGCCACCGTCACATCAGAATTCCCAACAAATCTGTATACTGCATGAGTCGATCATCCGCCCAGATGAAGACCCACAATGTGACCCCTCTCAAACCCTGTCAGATAGTGATAACGCTGTATAACGCTCGTACCCGCCATATTCATGTCCTTTACAGTAATCGCTCAAAATCTGTTTCTGTTTACGCCCCTACTAGGCCTTCTAATACACTACTGGCCATTAAAATTGCTACACCAAGAGGAAATGCAGATGACAAACGGGTATTCATTGGACAAATATATTATACTAGAACTGACATGTGATTACATTTTCACGCAATTTGGGTGCATAGATCCTGAGAAATCAGTACCCAGAACAACCACCTCTGGCCGTAATAACGGCCTTGATACGCCTGGGCATTGAGTCAAACAGAGCTTGTATGGCGTGTACAGGTACAGATGCCCATGCAGCTTCAACAACATACCACAGTTCATCAAGAGTAGTGACTGGCGTATTGTGACGAGCCAGTTGCTCGGCCACCATTGACCAGACGTTTTCAATTGGTGAGAGATCTGGAGAATGTGCTGGCCAGGTCAGCAGTCGAACATTTTCTGTATCCAGAAATGCCCGTACCGGACCTGCAACATGCGGTCGTGCATTATCCTGCTGAAATGTAGGGTTTCGCAGGGATCGAACAAAGGTTAGAACCACGGGTCGTAACACATCTGAAATGTAACGTCCACTGTTCAAAGTGCCGTCAATGCGAACAAGAGGTGACCGAGACGTGTAACCAATGTCACCCCATACCATCATGCCGAGTGATACGCCAGTATGGCGATGACGAATACACGCTTCCAATGTGCGTTCACCGCGATGTCGCCAAACACGGATGCGACCATCATGATGCTGTAAACAGAACCTGGATTCATCCAAAAAAATGACGTTTTGCCAGTCGTGCACCCAGGTTCGTCGTTGAGTACACCATCGCAGACGCTCCTGTCTGTGATGCAGCGTCAAGGGTAACCGCAGCTATGGTCTCCGAGCTGATAGTCCATGCTGCTGCAATCATCGTCGAACTGTTTGTGCAGTTGCTTTTTGGCTTGCAAACGTCCCCATCTGTTGACTCAGGGATCGAGACGTAGCTGCACGATCTATTACAACCATGCGGATAAGATGCCTGCCATCTCGACTGCTAGTGACACGAGGCCGTTGGGATCCAGCACGGCGTTCCGTATTACCCTCCTGAACCCACCGATTCCATATTCTGCTAACAGTCATTGGATTTCGACCAACGCGAGCAGCAGTGTCGCGGTACGATAAATCGCAATCGCTACAGGCTACAATCCGACCTTTATCAAAGTCGGAAACGTGATGGTACGCATTTCTCCTCCTTACACGAGGCATCACAACAACGTTTCACCAGGCTACGCCGGTCAACTGCTGATTGTGTATGAGAAATCGGTTGGAAACTTTCCTCATATCAGCACGTTGTAGGTGTCGCCACCGGCGCCAACCTTGTGTGAATGCTCTGAAAAGCTAATCATTTGCATATCACAGCATCTTCTTCCTGCCGGTTAAATTTCGAGTCTGTAGCACGTCGCCTTCGTGGTGTAGCAATTTTAATGGCCGGTGGTGAAATAATAAGCACTTACATCACCAGCGCACTCTCGTGGTCGTTTTATCTCGCACAAAAAATAGCGAGATTAATCATTCACATACCAGCCAATGGTCTGTATGTATACAACCGTACATCTATTTCCTACCATATCTTTCGTGTTATTCACATTTTTGTGTTAATTTTTAATATTTAATTTGAAATGGACGTGTGATTTTAATATAAGGGGCGCTGTAAAACCTTCCGTTGTAAGTCCGTATACAGTCCAGAATCGTTACGCCAATGAGGCAAAATCGCCGTGAGCATTGAAGCAATCATCCCACCGACGCACCAGGTTAAATATATTCCGCTGCTTGAGGAAGTCCTTAACCGCCTGCTGCACCTCCTCGTCTGACAGGATTCGATAACCCCTGACTGCCATTTTTGAAGAGGCCGATTGCTTAGGGATAGGTCATGGCTATAGGACGGATGTTCGAGTGCCTCCTACTCGAGGTGGTGAAACTTATGCGTTACGAAATTTGTGGAGGGGGGGGGGGGGGGGGCGTTTGCGTCGAATCGGACACCATTCCACAGCGGTGGGTTTCGACACACATTTTGGCCCATGCACATTGTTCATCCTGCGATAGATGTCTACCGATGTAGGTCCTTCGGCAGCCAAGGAAAGACTAACAGCACGTTGGTCCTGGTTGAACGCATTTAGCAATGACGTCGCTGAACTTCATGGTTCCACGTTTATCGTACGCACGCCAGAAAGACAGGAATGCGATACTAAGTACATTTTCCTAGAGACATATTGAATATCAACTTTATCTTCTATAAAGATAGAAACTGAAGTAATGAAATGAAATTTGTGTCAAGATCGTGAATTGAACCCAGTTCTCCTGCTCACTAGGCTACTGTGAAGTGTGACATGAAATCTGTGTTACAGAGGGCACTGTACAAGGGTAGTCACGGTACAGGGTGATGTAGTGGCTAATGTATCTGCCTAGTAAACAGGAGACCTAATATGTACAAGTCCCAATCTTGGCACACATTTTTAATTCATTAGCTCAGCTTCTACCCTTATCGACGACACTAACTGCTTGCCTACGTGTTGGTGATTATATACCGGCATCGGAGCCGCGCTACGTTGCATATACGCCACAGCAACACCCTCAGGTGCGAACGTTTTAGTCGCCCCTTATACTATCGCCAAAAGTCCGATTGCTAAAGTTTTGATATTCTCAGGACTGACTTGTGGTTATGCTTTAACGTTTTTGAGAAATATATCTTTCGCAATCTGTTTCGGGGTAGGACTCATACGTGGATGCAGACACGACCGTTGAGCTAGAATTTTGACCAATCATGATGGACGATGCCACGAAACTATTCGCAAAAAGAAAATATAAATAAATAAAATCAAAATCTACCTATGGAACTTCCATTTAAATTCTTCATCAGCCATGGAATCTTAAATACGACTCTCTCTCTCGAAAATAATAGGGAACACCGTCAGGGATATGTAGGTTTAGAAAGGTGGAGGAAAAAACGCCACTAGAAATATGGCGCTAAAGGAGAGTACTAAGAACTATGCACACAACGAAGAAAGAGGCTCGTTACAGGAAACCCTCGTCAGTTGAAGGTGAAAGTTTATTTGATATTGCAAGCAACAGATGAGTGGCTATAAACAGTTCGTTATAAGACTTACTTTCGACACTCTGCCAGAGCTGTGAATATGGTACGAGGGCCTTCTTCACTGTGCGTAAGAAATGAAGCGTTTCCCCGGAATCCGGAGCGGGCACCTCAATATTACACGGCCGCTTGCTCTACTCTCGGCCGGAACGCCAAGCGTGACCCAGTCGCGGCAATTTCTTCATTATTAAAACGCACCCAGGCGGCGCCGCGTCCTCCATGGCCGCTACACAGGGCTCTCTCCGCGCTATGAGCCCAGCCTCGGTCCCGGCTGCAGCACGATGGGGACGTGAGCTGACGAGTAGACAACAAGTGCGATATGGACCTTTGTGAAATGATCGTACAGTCCAACGAATATGCCTCCTGTACTTGCCACTTGCATGAAAGAAACGCAACACGATTTGTGTGTTTCTGCAGTTCTAATACGCAGGTGTGTACAATGAATCGTGGTGCAGATACAATAATAATTTTTTCGTTACACCTATGACGTTCCGATAAAGATTAATGAGAAAGTGGCGGGATCATATTTGCATGATGCTCAGCTGTGGTTGCAGGAGCATAGATCGTTGGCACGTCAGTAATAGTTCGACTGAATATATTGTTAGTTTGCTGTGGCTCACCGTGCGTTCCGTTTCGGTAGAGGTATTTGGTCTAAACAACTTTCTAGGGAGGGCGCATTTCAGATATATTGTGAATAACAATAAAAACCGTCAACCTTTAATAACCATTCAAATTATGATGAAAACTATAAAAATTAAAAAGTCACGAATGGTGAAGCTGTATAGTTGTACGAGTATGAAGATGGTTTATTCACAACTACCAGTTATCACGTCGCTATAGACGCATCTTCGGGTTTTGTTTGCCAAATATACGAGTACAAATCACTGAGAGAAATTTATGAAATGGTAGAAATACGGAACCATAGACACACAAGGAGAAGTACTCACAATTGTTACATTTTCATAAGATAGTCCCTGCATTCGGAAATTTATTAACTTTAAGCTGAACCACACTGCTGGACTGTCACAATAAAACTGAGTACCACAAAAAATCTGTTTGTCTAAAATGTACAAAGTATGATTGTCGAAGAGCCAGGCCTAAATAAAAGTCCCGCTTAGTGGCATGATTGCCCTGTGCACTGAAGTACAGAAGGTAGCTTCTTTATATGACCGTGGAAGGAATGTGTCATTAGGGATCAAAGTGTCAGTGGCTCTCTACGCACAGGGCAGTCAACATGCCAGTCAACAGGAGTGATAGAGAGACGGAACTTAACACCATTAAGAAGATAGCGGTTGGTAATGGCTACAATGCAGTGCTGTTAACTTTTTACGCAAACATAACAAGAACATATAGAATAAACCTAGAGAAGCAAAAGTGAAAAGAATCACTACGCTGTATTACGGAACAGTTTCGCAAAAGACTGCGAACATTTTTAAATCGCTTGGTGTTAAAATGTTGTTCCAGACGAAACATGGCGTCGGTAAAAAGGTAAATAAGTTCGAAGGACTCGGTGTCTATAAAATCACATCGCACTCTGTGATGCAAAGGATACTGAACAGACACAAAGAACTTTTCTAGTCAGATACAAGAAACATGGCGATGCATTCAGACTGGGTATTTATGACAAATCAGCTGTTGCGAATCATGTATAGAAAACAGTCCTTCACTTAAGGGAATAGAAGGAGACTGACTAGGATGTCTTGCACATAGAAAAGAAAGGGAGGAAACTCGATTTCCTAGAAGAATTGGAGATCTCCATTTATGAAAAGAAAACTATAGACTTAATCTAAAGTCTGTCCAAACAGACCATAAAGGCTTAACGGTACCGCCGTGTCATCCTCAGCCCACAGGCGTCACTGGATGCGGATGCGGAGGGGCATGTCGTCAGCACAACGGTCTCCCGGCCGTATGTCAGTTTACGAGACCGATTTACGAAAAAGAACATGGCAATATTCAGATTTCACAAGGTAGTGACAACGGAATGACATTTCTTGACGCCGCTACAGAATTGTTTTAAGAGTATCTAATTACAATTTTGTAATGCCTCTTTGGCGAGGTAGCTTTAAGCTATCATCTGTACAATTGGGAAGTGAGGAAAAGGCAGGCGACCAATGGCTCAGCATTACGGTTGAGCCAGTAGCAGCGCTAACGCTGTAATGTTGTGGATATGTCAGTCCTCAAAAAATCCCCGAAGCTCTTCATAAGCATCAAATTGCCTATCTTGGAGTCCACAGCAGATCAACAGGACGTGGCGTGGTGCAGTGTGCGGTTGAGATGGGCAGTCAGAGACAGAAGCTGTAAATTTTAATGAGTGGTAAGGTCAATGATATCTAATTTCTCTGATTTGCTCTTCGTCTCTTTTCGCGAGAAAACTTCTCTGCGATATACACTCCTGGAAATGGAAAAAAGAACACATTGACACCGGTGTGTCAGACCCACCATACTTGCTCCGGACACTGCGAGAGGGCTGTACAAGCAATGATCACACGCACGGCACAGCGGACACACCAGGAACCGCGGTGTTGGCCGTCGAATGGCGCTAGCTGCGCAGCATTTGTGCACCGCCGCCGTCGGTGTCAGCCAGTTTGCCGTGGCATACGGAGCTCCATCGCAGTCTTTAACACTGGTAGCATGCCGCGACAGCGTGGACGTGAACCGTATGTGCAGTTGACGGACTTTGAGCGAGGGCGTATAGTGGGCATGCGGGAGGCCGGGTGGACGTACCGCCGAATTGCTCAACACGTGGGGCGTGAGGTCTCCACAGTACATCGATGTTGTCGCCAGTGGTCGGCGGAAGGTGCACGTGCCCGTCGACCTGGGACCGGACCGCAGCGACGCACGGATGCACGCCAAGACCGTAGGATCCTACGCAGTGCCGTAGGGGACCGCACCGCCACTTCCCAGCAAATTAGGGACACTGTTGCTCCTGGGATATCGGCGAGGACCATTCGCAACCGTCTCCATGAAGCTGGGCTACGGTCCCGCACACCGTTAGGCCGTCTTCCGCTCACGCCCCAACATCGTGCAGCCCGCCTCCAGTGGTGTCGCGACAGGCGTGAATGGAGGGACGAATGGAGACGTGTCGTCTTCAGCGATGAGAGTCGCTTCTGCCTTGGTGCCAATGATGGTCGTGTGCGTGTTTGGCGCCGTGCAGGTGAGCGCCACAATCAGGACTGCATACGACCGAGGCACACAGGGCCAACACCCGGCATCATGGTGTGGGGAGCGATCTCCCACACTGGCCGTACACCACTGGTGATCGTCGAGGGGACACTGAATAGTGCACGGTACATCCAAACCGTCATCGAACCCATCGTTCTACCATTCCTAGACCGGCAAGGGAACTTGCTGTTCCAACAGGACAATGCACGTCCGCATGTATCCCGTGCCACCCAACGTGCTCTAGAAGGTGTAAGTCAACTACCCTGGCCAGCAAGATCTCCGGATCTGTCCCCCATTGAGCATGTTTGGGACTGGATGAAGCGTCGTCTCACGCGGTCTGCACGTCCAGCACGAACGCTGGTCCAACTGAGGCGCCAGGTGTAAATGGCATGGCAAGCCGTTCCACAGGACTACATCCAGCATCTCTACGATCGTCTCCATGGGAGAATAGCAGCCTGCATTGCTGCGAAAGGTGGATATACACTGTACTAGTGCTGACATTGTGCATGCTCTGTTGCCTGTGTCTATGTGCCTGTGGTTCTGTCAGTGTGATCATGTGATGTATCTGACCCCAGGAATGTGTCAATAAAGTTTCCCCTTCCTGGGACAATGAATTCACGGTGTTCTTATTTCAATTTCCAGGAGTGTATAACGCCTCTCTAGCAACGGCTGCCACTGGAGTTTGTTGAGCGTCGACGTTTTGATATGGCGTTTACTAAATGATTCTGTGACGAAAACGGCTAATCTTGTAAGCAAGCTGATGAACATATCTCAAGAGTCGGTCCTAGAAGTTTTTTTTAAAACCTCTGTTTTCGTAGGTGAAATACTTTCTTAAAACCCGCAAATCATTTTCAGCGAGAAATGTGTTTTTACTACTGTTGGTATTAGTAGTCATCTCACTTTGGGTCGCTCCAGACGGTTATTCCTAGGTATTTTACGGTTGTTACTGTTTCCAGTGATTTATCACCAACAACGTGAACGCAAAGAAACGCATTACTTTAATTGTTTACGGCCACATTTATTTACGTTCCGAGTCAACCGTCAGTCCCCACACGAACTATGGGTATCGATCCTCCACAGGTTTTAGTGCATGTTGCTAAAAACTTCTAGAGTTGCAGCCTTTCTGTAGGCACCAGAATAATCTGCAGACAGCACATGGTGCTTCCAACATTATCAACTAAAAACAGACATCACAAGAACAGGCCGTGAAGGCCCAACGGTGCCGACCGGCCGTCGTGTCATCCTCAGCCCTAAGGCTTAGTACTTCCACCACGAAACTTACGAGACTAACAGTCTTGGTCAGCACACCACTCTCCAGCCATTGCCAGTTTTCTCAATCAAGTAGCTCCTCAACTGACCCAACAAGAGCTGAGTGTACCTGCTAGCCAACAGCACTCAGCAGTATCGGACGGTGACCCATCCAGGTACTAATCAAACCCGACAGCGCTTAACTTCGGTAATCTGATGGGAACCGGTGTTACCACTGCGACAAGGCCATGCATTATCACTTACATCATTTGTATATCACAGTCATAGATGGGCCTTGCGCTGCTCTCGGAATTACGTTTTAATCTCTCAATTTCGTCTCGTTAACAATACGTGGAGTTTAAGTACTGAGAAATCCTAAAACAAATCATAAATAAAACTTCCTGGCAAACTGAAACTGTATGCCGGAGAGCCTCGAACTCGGGACCCTTGTCTTTCGCGAGCAAATGCTCTACCGCATGAGCTAATTAAGCACGACTTACGACCCGTCCTCGCATCTGTACTTCGGCCAGTGCCTCATCTCCAACTATCCAAACTTCATGGTACTTCCCCTACGAAACTCAAACGACTAGCACTCTTGGAAGAAAGGATATTACGGAGACGTGGCTTAGCCAGAGCCTGGGTAAAGTTTCCAAAATAAAAAATTCACCGTGCAGCAGACTGGGCAGTGCTATGAAGCTTCGTGGCGGGGTCGTGATTCCTGCTTGAGTTCTTCAGGGTACCTGATTTAGATAGTCGAAGGTCACGAATTCAACTCTCAGTTCGGCACAGAAAGTTTCGTATGAGCATACACGTGGCTGCAGAGAGAAAATTTCGCTCTCGAATCACAAATCAGTTTAGGTGCACTGCAAGCTCGTAGTTTATTCTCTTAACGACAGTGGGAAACTATATCAGGTTCTTGGGCTACATTAATAGCACTTACCCAAGCAAGGTGGTGTCATGGTAAGACAGTGGACACTGGACTCCATATCACGAGGACGGCGGTTCAGACCCACATCTGGCCACCCAGGTTTCCCTTGAGGTCCCTAAACCTTTTAAGGTGAATACTGAGGTGGTTTCTTGGAAGTGTGTGGTTGATTTCACTTACCCCTCTTTCCCATGCCGACCTTGTTCATTTCGACTATAGTATGTTAAATTACCACCTTATTTCCTCCATAGCTGCATGATTATTTTCAGACCTTGTTTTTAATGACTCTCCCAAGGCTGCAATAAAGGAATCGTTCCGTTCACCAGAATGTGTGGTCGATTTGCGAGACCACCTGTAAAATAACCTCATACGGCATTATTGCCGAAGACTCTTTCCTAGAAGTTCTACAGCTGAAGAGTGGTGTCCAAGACTGTCGCTAAGGAGGAAAGGGGAGGGGGAGGCATGCAATTACACATGTTACATTCTGCTGGTAGCAACAGTACTTTCTTATCTCCAAGGTCGTATCAAGAATCATGAAATCCTGCCACATGTCGTGGTCACGGAGGGGAAGGATGCGGTGGGGTAGGAGAGTGGAATCCCCGTCCACACCTATGCTCAGCAGCCATATACGGGAAAGTTTCAGAACTGACAACAGAATTTGTCAACTATGTTTGCAATACTGACTTCAAAAAAATCGTGTAAGACTGCTTCCCCATTCACACTTGTAACTTTGAATTGAAGCTCTAAATCATTCGCCATGGAATACTGGAACAAGTACATAGCATATATCTCTTACATTATTAAAAACCAACATCTGATTTCGAAATATAAATAACGAAATAGGAATTCGTATTTGTTCAAAATGAGATTTTTTACGTAAAATCCATCCCATAAACCCTGAAAAGAGAAACAAAAGCAAGTCCACTTTGAAATTCTGATTCCTCCTGTCACCAGCAGATGTATGTACTGCAGAGAACACCAGGTGACTGCATTGTAAAACGAGGAAGTTCGTCGATTTTGTACTACCATCCATAGAATGCTGCACTGTCGAAAAACAGAATCCTAAATTAATTATTTTCCACATCTTATACGTTGAAAAAATTCTAAAATGTCTGCAAAATACATCAGTAGATGAAACTGTGTGTATTAAAAACCAACATCTGATTTCGAAATATAAATAACGAAATAGGAATTCGTATTTGTTCAAAATGAGATTTTTTACGTAAAATCCATCCCATAAACCCTGATAAGAGAAACAAAAGCAAGTCCACTTTGAAATTCTGATTCCTCCTGTCACCAGCAGATTTATGTACTGCAGAGAACACCAGGTGACTGCATTCCTGGTGACAGGAGGAATCAGAATTTCAAAGTGGACTTGCTTTTGTTTCTCTTTTCAGGGTTTATGGGATGGATTTTACGTAAAAAATCTCATTTTGAATAAATACGAATTCCTATTTCGTTATTTATATTTCGAAATCAGATGTGGTGGTAAAAGACAACAATCATACATTAATTATTTCCACAACTAAGATATTGAAAAAATCTAAATGTCTGCAAAACACGTAGACAGTGCAAAAAGCTCGATGTTTACATTTGACTGTTGACGCCGATATACGAAGAAAAAATCTGTAATATATATATCAATAATTGTGACATTACATATGTCTGCAATGTAAATCAGAGAATGAGTTAATTTCACATACAGTACACACATATTGGTGAAATAAATGCGGCAGTGGTAAATTTCAAGGCCTGTAACAGTTGACATTTTTGAAGTTAGGCTTAAAAATTTGGTATTGTAAAACTGCCCTGACAAGGCTTACAATTGCAGAAGAATATGTGTAAGCTAAACAGGCAAACAGACACGCTGAATGTTACTAATTAGGCCTAATCTTGATGTAAGGCTCAACACGCACTCAAAATATTTAGTCGCGTAATTACAATGTTTTGAGGCACCATTTTAATAGGGACATAAGTAATGAATCACGCCGGCCGGAGTGGCCGTGCGGTTCTAGGCGCTATCGTCTGGAACCGCGTGACCGCTACGGTCGCAGGTTCGAATCCTGCCTCGGGCATGGATGTGTGTGATGTCCTTAGGTCAGTTACGTTTAAGTAGTTCTAAGTTCTATGGACTGATGACCACAGCAGTTAAGTCCCATAGCGCTCAGAGCCATTTTTTTAATACATCACGTTACTTACAAGAAAAATATAAACGAAGCTATTCATTGCATTCACTGGTATTTTTACATATGACACAGGGATATTGAAGGGTAAATATAACAACACCAGTTTGTAATCAGAAGTCTCCATAAAAACTGTATAGACGGTGTTTGTCTGATATTGTTACTCACAGTACTATAAAAAAATACTCCAGAAGCGTGGAAAGAATGATGCCCATGTGACAGCGTCTCCTAAACGTCTAACGTGTGCATTCAGTTGTGCATTTGCGCTACTGAACACTGTGGAAGGCGAAAATAAAAACCTGTAACCAACTACACCACCAAAAACACACTCACAACTAACCTGTTGTGGAAGGATGAAAGAAGTAAGGAGTTTTCAGTACCAAAAATTTACTTAGACTTCAGTGGGACACGTAGACGTGCTGCTTGTAAATACACGACCAAAGACAACAACAGTGTGAGATAGTGACTTGCCAAAAAAAAAAAACAAAAAAAAACGCTTAACTATATGTCATGAGAGACTGTATGATCACCCTATCACCCTGCATGGTCAAGTTAAGCAAACGTCACGACATGTATTAAGGTGTGTTATTCTCTATGCCAAGAGATAAGTAGACATAGATGTGGAAGCCATCATGTTCTAAAAATATCGGTCACAACCGGAAATGACGTTAGAGATTCTACTAAACCAAGATGCTCGCTCATGAGAAATATACGCTTAATATCAAGACCTTAACCACATCATTTATGTTCAGATTTTCAAAAAGCCTCTAAATATTTCTAAGTGTGGTACCTCAACATTGTAGTGTGACAGCATGATAGTGCCAGTTTGTAGAGGCGAAAATATAGACGTCATAAAACAGGGGAAAAAAGAGATTAAAAAATGTGATTACAGAAGCAATAGCGGTGAAGAGTTACCAATAATTTCGGAAGTGATGTGATTATATTCTGTTACTGAGCAGTTGAAAAGAAAGATACAGATCATGTGCGTCATAGCACATCCTACAAAAAAAGGAAATTGTGCGATATCTATGACTGAGTACCGAACAGCGATGGACAGACTATATCACCGAAGGTATTGGGGCGACAATGCATCCCCTTATTTGATGCAGCACTTGCGCCAGTGTCGGAGTAGCTTACTACAGCTGTTGGCAGGCAGAATACAGTTAATGTTTTACCCGTACGCCAGTAAAAAGCAGCAGAGATGCTTGTGACACAATGCTAGCAGAATTAATGTGGATTAGCATACCAGTGAGCCAGATACATTAGTTGGAGCTGCAGTGGTGTTAGTGATCAACAAGAAGCCAATTATACCGATGTAGTGCTCTCAAACCCAGTTATTCTACATACACTGAAGAGCCAAAGAAACTGGTAAACCTGGTTTATGTCGTGCAGGGCCCAGTGCACACGCAGAAGTGATGCAACAGGACGTGGCATATACGCTACTAATGTCTGAAGTAGTGGCAGAAGGAACTGACACCATGAATCTTGCAAGGCTGCCCATAAATCCGTAGGAGTACAGACGGGCGGAGATCTCTTCTGAGCAACACGTTGTAAGGCATCCCAGATATGCTCAATAATGTTCATGTCTGGGATGTTTGGTGGTCAGCAGAGGTGTTTAAACTCAGAAGAGTGTTCCTGGAGCCATTCTGCAGCTGTTCTGGATGTGTGGGGTGTCGCATTGTCCACAGTGGACAAGAATGGATGCAAGTGATCAGAGAGGATGCTTACCGTACGTGTCACCTTCCAGAGTCGTATCTAGACGTATCGGGGGCCTATACACTCCAACTGCACCAGTTTGAACAGTCCCCTGCTGCCATGCAGCGTCCATGGATCCATAAGGTTGTCTCGTTACCCGAACACGTACATCCTCTCGATAAAATCTGAAACGAGACTCGTCCGACCAGGCAACATGTTTCCAGTTATCAACAGTCCATTGTCGGTGTTGACGGGACCCGGCGGGGTGTAAAGTTTTCTGTCATGCAGTCATCGGGGGTACATGAGTGGGCCTTCGAGTCCGAAAGCCCATGTCGATGATGCTTCGTTGAATGGATCGCACTCTGACACTTGATGGCCCAGTACTGAAATCTGCACTTCTGTCTCACTGATCGATTCTCTTCAGTAGTCGTTGGTCCCATTCTTACAGTATCTTTTTCTGGCCACAGCGATGTCGGAGATTTGATGTTTTATCGGATGCCTGATATTCACGGTACACTCGTGAAATGGTCGCACTGGAAAATTCCCACTTCATCGCTACCTCGGAGATGCTGTGACCATCGCTCGTGCGTCGAGTGTGACACCACGTTCGAACTCACTTAAATCTTGACAACCCCCTATCTGCAGCAGTAATAACCGATCTAATAACTGCGTGAGACACGTGTCGTCCTATATAGGCATTTCAACCGTAGTACCGTATTCTGTCTGTATACATATCTCTGCATTTGAGCAGCATGTATATAGCAGTTTGTTTGGCGTTTCGGTATATAACTCATAAAATTCGTGTGGATGGCTGCTGTATATACAATACTTTGGAAGCCTACCAGCTTACATCACAACAGCAGCAGATGCCGGTAGTGATGTAAATACTGATTACTAATGACAGTTTGCAAATAAGGTCTGTATCTCACAGCCTGAACCTTGGTGTACATATATCAATCAGACACTTTGTATAGCAGTTTTTGACACGTATGTACAACACACAATAAAGTTTGTGGGTAAGGTTATGAATTGCAGATAGCTACATAGGTGAACTCTCTTTTAAAAAAGCCGTTTATTGTGCAGACGCATATTAATTTGTGAACTGTCGAGTTTAACGTGATGTAAAGGCAAAAATATTCCGTTAGCTATGATACTGCCTCAATAACATTGAATTAATGTGACCACGAGTATGGAACATTCCACCCATCTAGTCCTGGAAGCAGATTTTACACATATAAGTACCCTCATCACATGCTGCTGATATGACTCTACTTTCTTCACAATGTCTGGCTCAACTATGATATTTAACTCATCGTTTGCTTTAATTTATCCTATGTTTCATTTGTCTGGTAGTATTCAGATGGTATCAACAGATTCAACAACTTCAGACTAATCTGAAAAATATATTTGGAGAACCACAGACTATGTGCTGTTGATGGCTCATCCTTTTCATGCCAGCACTTCAAACCACCAACATGATGGAAACACAGTTTCATAAACCTTACCGACGTAAAAGTATCCACTTCACTTAGCTCATCTGGTCGCTGCTTATTAGCAAGAAGCCAGTCAGCGAATGATGCTTATGTAGCCACTGGTATTCTCTGTTTAGGCTTCAATGGTCCCAGCATGATTTCAGCGGAACTATACTGAGGCGTTGGTTCTGGAAAGGAATTTGGATGTATTTCCATTCTGCGTATGTCTGCCTCAAACACACACTGATATATACCCAGGATGGTTACATACCATTATCGATCCACAACTGCCGTGAACTGGATACACAATACACACTATTACATCACGTGCAACTGCAGTGGAACTGAAGAACTGATAACTTATCACAGCAATATCATGCCTGATATATCTTGCAGAGGCAAGCTGAGTGATACGTCATGTTCAAAAGGCTCTTCTTAGTATCAGCCAAAGTTGAGAACCTGAGTACCGATGATTTGTCACCATGCGTGTTGTGAACTGCTTCTGCAACTAGAGAACAGGCCAGCCACCCACATAGTAGTAACAGTTGTTCATCTTTGGTGGAGATATGAATGCCAGGATGCAAGTTCACTTTCTAGACCAGGAACTATCATGTATTGGACGATTCGGATTTTAGTGTATACAGAGAGGCTCCCATGGGATCCTAAATGTAAGCAACAATCCACCTCTGGTGCTTTGATTGTCGTACTGATGATGTCTCCAAAATTATTATTTCTATTCCTCAAGAGGAGTAGAGGTGACTTATGTCACTTACCTGAAGCAGCTAAGTGAGAAAGTGTAAATTAAGAAGTGAATTAATAAATACGAAGTTGTGTATACAAAAAATATTTATTTATTATTGGACTGCATGGTGGTACTTTGCAGAAGAAACCAGTCAAGAGCGTACGATTACACCATAGACGACCACATGCATTTTTGCACGATAGCTACCATCACACTCATGTTAGCTGTCTACGCAAAGCTGCTACTTGTTTAGAATAGTACTTCAGACGTAAATGGCTGGAAGTGGAAAGCTGGCGTAGTGTTAATAGTAAATACAAAGTAAGGCAACACATCATCCTGGTGTTCAGGTACAGCACGTTGTAACCAGTAATGCCACAACTTACGTGTAAAGCAGGTCGAGAAACAAGGCATCCGATGTCACTCCAGGAAGGCAGAATCACCTAGGGAGTTTCAAGTTAAATGATCATGTGATCTGCAGTTTTTAAGGACGCTCTCATCTATCTGTAATGTAATTTTATACTTCGACACCCATGCAATCTGTAGTTTCTTGGACGAGTATGCAAGTGGCTTTAGATAAAGCGTATATTTTTCTAATATTTATGCATTTCTTTCATATTCCATGTGTAAATGTACAACAATAAATATGCTCTGATTGCTTAAATAACAAGTTTTAGTTTACTATTTTTATATCATTCACTTTTCAGATGGTGTTCCAATTCAGACAGAGTATCTACGTCTACTTATTCACCATAGTGGCGCAGTGGTTAACACACTGGACTCGCTTTCGGAAGGACGACGATTCACGCCCGCGTCCGGCAATCCTGATTTAGGTTTTCCGTGATTTCCCCAAATCGCTCCAGGCAAATGCCGGGATGGTTCCTTTGAAAGGGCACGGCCGACTTCCTTCCACATGCTTCCCTAATCCTATCAGACCAATTATTCACCGTAGCAATATTATATAATCTTATTCTGTGATATTGCTTTGATGCCTCTTCAGTATCCCAATTCAACTGCAGCTGTGCGTGGTGCAAAAGTGAGCATTGTTTTTCCAGTTCACAGCAGTTGTGGATCGATAATGCTATATAACCGTCCTGGGACCTGCGCAGAATGGAAATACATCCAAGTTTCTTTCCAGACCAACATCTCAATATAATTCATCTGAAATCATTCCGGCATCATCGTGATCTAAATAAAGAACACTAGTGGCTAGATTAGTATTATTCCATGAATGGTTCTAAGCACTATGGGACTTAACATCTGAGGTGATGTTAGAACTACTTAAACCTAACTAACCTAAAGACATCACACACAAGCATGCCCGAGGCAGGATTCGAACCTGCGACCGCAGCAGCAGCGCGGTTCCAGACTGAAGCGCCTAGAACCGCTCGCCCACAGCGGCCGGCATTCGATGAATGACTTCTCGCTCCTAAGCAGCGACCAGATAAGGTAAGTGAAGTGAGGTACTTTTACAGCAGTAACAATGATGAAACAATGTGTTTTCATTGTGTGGGTGGTCTGAAGCATTGGCATGGTCCATCAAGGGCATATACTCTGTGGGTCTCCAATTGTATGTTTTAGAATTATGTGAAAGGTACTATCTGTTGATACTATCTGCATACTATCAGTGGAATGAAAGATAACATAATTATAGCAAATGATGTACTAAAAACTGAACTCCAGCCAGATATTCTGAACAAAGCAGTGTCATCTGACCAGCATGCGGTTGAGGGTACTCATCTGTGTAAAATGTGCTTCCAAGATGATGTGGGTGCAGTGTGCTATTCTTGTGGACTCTCCATTTTGTCACTGGCGGCATGTTGGGAGCCTATAGCATATAGAGGTTTTCCTTAAATGTAGTTAGTACCAGCAAAGACATATTTTCCGTCTTTTTGACATGTCAAACTCCAAAGTTAACGAATTGATATGTATCTTTTTTAAAGCACAATAAAAGTTTTTTTTGTAGGCAGTGGAGGGAGCACAGGCACTGAAGGGGGGTCGGGAAAGTGACAGGAATGTAGGAGGGAGGGAAACCGCTCAGGGGAGGGGAGACCGAGCCCTGAGGATTTGGGGGGTTGGTGGGGTTAGAATTCGTAGGATGGGTAGAGATCAGGGTGAAGTAGGGGTAAGTGCTGGAAGTTGCGTTGGGAAGGGAGATGGAGGGTGCAGAGATGGAGAGAGGGTGGGACACAACGGTAAAGGTGCGGCAACAGGCTGGAGGTGGAGTGGAGAGAAGACACCAGGGGGTGTGGGGGATCGAGTCTGTGGACAATGTACTGGGTGCAGATGTGTTCAAGGAAAAGAAGGAGATGGGGGAAGGGGATGAGGTCATAGAGGATTCGTGTGGGGGATGGAAGGTGGATACAGAAGGTAAGGTATAGTGCATAGCGTTCTAGGATTTGGAGGGCTTTATAGAATCTGGAATGAGCAGAAATCCAAGCAACGCTGGCATAACAAAGGAGGAGTGTATCAAGGATTTGTAGGTGTGGATGATGGTAGAAGGATGCAGTCCCCATGGGAGTTTCAGGAGGCTGTGTCTATTGTGGGACTTGCATTGGTTCATAAGGAGATGGAGAGTCCATATGAGGTGACGGTCGAGCATGAGGCCAAGGTATTTCAGAGTAGGAGTGAGGCAGATAGGATGACCATAAATGGTGAGGTAAAATTCGTGGGCCAGAAGGAGCAGGTGGTATGACCTATGATGATTATCTGGGTATTGGAAGGGTTGATGCGAATGTGCCACTGGTTGCACCAGGTGGTGAACTGGTTGAGGTGGGTTTTAAGGTTACGTTGGCACTGTTGAAGGGTAGGATAAAGGTCCAGGAAGGCAATGCTGTCATCAAATTGGAGGAGGTGAACAGGCAGAGGAGGTTTTGGCGTATTGGCAGTATACAGGAGATAGAGGAGAGGGGAAAAGATGGAAGCTTGCGGCACACCAGCAGTGGGATGTAAAGTATGGGAGTTGTAATTGTGGATAGTGACATAGGAGGGACGATTGGAGAGGAAGGAAGCAACGAGATGGACGAAATTGATGGGGAGTTTGAAGAGGAGCCTGGGATGGCAGACATGGTCGTAGGTGCTCTAGAGGTAAGGGAAGCAAAGATGGCGGAGTAATGGGAGATAAGTTGGAGGGAAAGAAGATTGGTAAGGTTAAGGATCTGATCGTCAGCTGAGAAGGAGAACCAGAAGCCACACTGGGTAAGGGGAAGGAGGTGGTGCTAGTTAAGGAGGTGACGAATATGACAGGAGAGGATGGACTCAAAGACCTTACTGATCGCAGAGGTGAGGCACATGGGGAGACAGGAAGAGGTGTCAGAGAGGGGTTTGTTGGGTTTAGGGAACAGCAGGACATGGGAAGTCAGGGTCAGGATAAAAGCCAGTTGAAAGGAGGTCGTTGTACAGGGTAGCAAGGGCAGCGAGGAAGGATGGGGCTCAGTCCCTGAGGCGGTGGTAGGTAACACTGTCATGACCAGTGGCAGTGTTGCATTAGGAGCAGAGGACGAGTCTGACATCATGTGCAGTGATGGGAGTGTTTATGTCTGAGGGGGAGTACCGGAAATTAGGATCAAGCAGTGGGACAGTGTGTATCAGTGCATTCAAGGATGATGGGTGGTGGTGGTGATTAGTGTTTAACGTCCTGTCGACAACGAGGTCATTAGAGACGGAGCGCAAGCTCGGGTTAGGAAAAGATTGGGAAGGAAATCGCCCGTGCCCTTTCAAAGGAATCATCCCATCATTTGCCTGAAACGATTTAGGAAAATCACGGAAAACCTAAATCAGGATGGCTGGAGACAGGATTGAACTGTCGTCCTCCTGAATGTGAGTCCAGTGTGCTAACCACTGCGAAGGATGATGGGGAAGAGGGAGTTATGAATATGGGGATTGTCAGGAATGGAGAAGACCTCAGATATGTGGGAAGTAAAATGGTTAGCCTTACTGAGATTGTCAGGGAAGGGGTGGTTGTCATGGAGAAGAGGATAATGTAGGGTGGGACGGCTTCCAGTAAGGCAGTGGAAGGCAGAGCAGTGCTTGAAGGAGTTGACAGGAAGGGTGGAGTTGAGGCATATGCATGTCTGGCACCATTCCTGGTGTTTCTTTGCTGGACGGAGGTTCTGGATGTGTTGCTGTTATTGATGATGGCAGAGGAGTGTATCCCGGTCACTGGTAGGAGGAACGACTGGTAGAGCCTGCAGGATTCACAAAAAAGAAGGATGGCCTATGGAGGAAGCATTGGGTGGTGACAGTGGATGAGTTTAGTAGGAACATGGTCCTCCACAACGTCAGTGATGGTCTTCTGGAGGAAGGAAGAGTCATGGGCGATGCCAGCTGGATGGTGACCTGTGAGGCAATGGATCCCTGGCAGGCATCCCAGTTGACACAGCAGTAGTTGTGGACAGACTTCAGGGGGCAGCAGGGTAGGGGACTGGAGGGGTCCTTGGGTGGAGGGATGCTCACTACCAATGGGATCAAGGACATTTGTGGCGATATGACCGAGGAGGTAGGAGGAAGTGAAGATGACATCTGGAGTGGAGTTAGTTTCAGGACAGGTGTGTTGTGGGAGAGGAACAAGTCACCATGGAGGGTGACAAGGAACTTATGCCACTGCCAAAGGGTGGCAGGGTCATGGCTGTGGCAGCTGAGGTCGGCAGCAATCACATAGGTGGAGAAGGTAAGGTCAATATGGGAAATGAAGTCATAGGGGAGAGGAGTTGCAGGATGGATACAGGTAGTGGTACAGGTATGGTGAGGGAGGGAAAAAAGATGCTGAGGAAAAGGTCTTAAGTTGGGTTACTGAGTAGGGGTTGTGGCCAGACAGGGAGATACTTGAGGTGGCCAACAGCAACCCCACCTCGTGCGAGGGGGATAGGATTGTCGGTCCAGCGAAGGAGATAGGGAGAGATGTGGACAACATGATGAGGTTGGAGGAAGGCTTCATTAAGTATGAAGGAGTCGACCTGGTTCTGGGAGAGGGGATGCATGAAGAGGTATTTGTTGGCAGGGAGGGAGCAAATGTTTAGGTTTAGGAGACGATACTGTTGATGTGCCACAAGGTGGGAGGGGGAAAGGAGGCAGTGGGGAAAGAGAGAGGCGGTTAAAAGAGGGTGTCTAGCAGGGTGCAGGTAAAGTGGGCTTGATTGTGGGAGTAGGTGGCGTGGGTATTCAAATGGAAGATGGAGCAGAAGGCAAGGGGTGGTGTCCATGGGCTGATCAGAAGGAGGAAGGAGCATGTTGTAGTTTTTTGGAGGAGGGGGTGGAGGTGAGGTCACCACCTGGGCGCTTGTGAGGATGTTTGCGGGTGACGCCTGGGAGGAGGAGTGAGGGACAAGATGGATTGGGCAGTGGTCGGAGGCAGGCTCCTTTAGTGAGGCAGTGGCGACTGTGGCGCAGTGTGGAGTGACTCTGGAGGGGGAAGCAGGAGTAGTTTTATCAGGGTATGTGGGGAAGCAGCAGTAGTTGTAGCAGGTAGGGTGGGGAAGCAGTAGGAGGGGGCGCAGGAGCAGGGACAGGGGCAGGGGCAGGAGCAGCATTAACATACAGTTGGGGATAAAGGGATGGGTAGGAGATAGAAGGAGAGAAGACTCTGAGGAGTGGAGGTGGAGTAGATGTGGTAGGTCCAGAGGCACTCCATGCGGTAATGTTGGGCACAGGGGGAAGAGGAGGTGTAAATGAAGGTGTTAGTGGGGGTGTCAATGATGAAATGCGTTGTTCACTGGCGACAGGAGTCAGTGAAGTGGGAAAAGAACCAAAATGGGGGCCGGTGGCGACGAGGACAGGGTGTCCGCGGCGAGCACTTCGTGGCGGCGGCGGCGGCTGCGAGCACCGGGTGGCGGCGGCCGCGAGCACCGGGAGATGGGCTGCCGCGAACATCGGGAGCTGGCGGCGGCGGCGAGCACCGGGCGGTGGGTGGCGGCGACGGCGGCGGCGGGTGGTGGCGGTGGCAGGCGGCGGCTCTTCCAAAAGTGTCGATTGCATCCTCAGAGTAGTCCAGATGGCATAATCCTCCGATTTGGAAATGAGGGGATCCAACCCTCGAGATATCGAGACTGGCACCACTTTCGCTTATATAACTATGATTGCGGCCTCTGACACCAGTCATAGAGGGCCGTAGCAACGCGTGCACTAAAGGCTCTAAGCACTAGGGGACTTAAAATCTGAGGTCATCACTCCCCTAGACTTAGAACTACGTGAACCTAACTAACCTAAGGACATCACAAAAATCCATGCCTGAAGCAGGATTCGTACCTGCGACCATAGAAGCTGCGTGGTTCCGAACTGAAGCGCCTAGAACCGTTCGGCCCCAACGTGCATGAAGGGTGAGTTGCGCAACTCACAGCAGCTCCGGCCTGCTGTGGGACCGAGTGACTTCACATAGCTTGAGGGTCTGGCGCCACATTCGAAACTGCCATTCCCGCCTCCTTACAAGCGTCAAACATTTGTCGTTGCTTTCTTTAGAGATCCAGAGCCCACCGCCACGCCCTGCTGAGTGTGCTGGTCTCTGTTAAAATTGTTGCTATTCATTCTAATCTCAGTTGCCTCTTTTTATAACGGAATCCCAGTATGTTGACGCAAGAGCCAAGGCCGTAGTGTTTTCAAATTATATTTTGCGTCCGTTTTACAGGCAATGCTTAGCTATGGCCGACTTGCCAATTTCCCCTGGTGTCCATGTCTGTTGTGCTCGGTACAAAACTTTGCAACTGTGTAAATCGTCTGACTAGATCCTGCAGCATCTGCGTGAGACACCATACACACCGGGCACACGAACAGCCTCATATATATGGTCTTTAATAGGGCGCAACATATCATATATCTTGGGGGCGGGCTGGAACAGTGGTCTCTGTCCATGTTTCTGCATCGAACATCTTAGCTTGCTTCTCGCTGCCCCACAGTATGGTAGGAAAGTAGCCAGCTTGACCTCTTCTGTCGAGTGACAAGCTGTCCTTCTTCTGTAGCACCTGAAAACCTTTGCAATGTCTCTTTTGCTATAACCATTCTCTCTGAAAACGTGTCTCAAGAGCTGCAACTCCGACTGTAGGGGTCACCGCCAGAAATAAGTTTTGCTCTGTGTAGTAACGTGTTCAGAACCACTTTACTGTGTACAGGGTGGTGAAAACTATCGGTGATCTAGTAGCCATCAGTGTGTCTATTTCCTGTACACTGAATAACCAAGCCCGCATCCTGCCTTCTGCTCAACTAAAACATTCAAGAAGGGTAGCTTGAAATCCTTCTTCATCAGGGTGGTAAATTTAATGTTGAGATGGACATAGTTCATGTGATCGACGAACTGTTGCAGTGTATTTTTAGCGTGAGGCCATGTCAGGATGGTATCATCGACACAGCGCCACCGAGTTCAGAGCGTGCCCCTCAGAGAAATTCGCGAGCCAGAGACAGCGGTGAGCCCATCGTTATGCCATGATGTTTCATAATATTCGTTCCAGTACAAGAAGTACGTTGTCGTTAGAACATGACGGAACTAGTTCACGATTCCAGGTGGAAACTGTTGCGCTGAAAGATCCAGTGTGTCTTGTACTGGCACCCTTATAAAAAGTGACACATGTCTAAACTAACCATTACGTCGTTACGGCATATTTTCATTTCCTTGAGTATTTCGGCAAATGTCTGTAAGTTAACAACATGGTGTTCACAATGTCCCAGTTTTCAGCTAATGACCCTGCAGGATATTTTGCCAGTCTGTAGGTTGGCGAGGCTGATTGCACTATCTGTAGGCCTTGGAGGGACATTTTCCTTATGTATCTTGGGCAATCCATAGGACAAAAAGCAAAGCCCACAAACAAATGCAGTCATACAAAGCTACATTCTATAATACCAACAAAAACACTACAGATTATCTCAGCTAATGATGCAGAACTCTCGTAATCAGCTGGACGTGGAGTTTAATATATCGTAACATTGTATAACGTTTTAACCAAGTGTATTAAATTGTATGCTACATAGTCGTCTGCAGCAGGTCCAATTATGAAAACAATAGCAAATACTTATGTACCAACAGCAGGCAAGCCTAGGGCCTTACTGTCATATAGCGCTTCAAATTACGCTTTTCAAACATGGAAAATACTTTTACATAACTTTGACATTAAACAGCTACTAATATAACGCTTTCATCCAGAGGGAAATCCCACAGACTGGATTTTACGGGAATTTAACAAGATCATTAGGCCATATAACGTATCTAACGAAGTGCGTAGAATATTTGGAGTTTATTTAAACAGGTAGTCGACAATGTGCTGCTTTAAAACACGCAATTCAATCCAGCTGAACTCATAAGTTGGACAAAAGAGAAAAATGAATGGATACATCCTGTTCCACATTTATGCGGTAATGAGTATTCTTAGGCAGAGAAGGTAAGGAAAGCTTCAGTCTCTCATACTGAGCGGGCACGTCTGAGAAAAATTTACTGTGATAGATGATTCACACAAATGCAATGGTATCAGATAGGATATATTCTGTGAAAGATTCATCCAAAATCTTTGCTTCTTCGCAAATAGCAGCTTTTGTACAAAGATCCCAATCGGATTCTAAGGATTCCATGTGAAGAACGTTGTCTCCTAGGTTATCAGAAAAGAAATACAATTATTGGTTTGTGTGCCCACCAGAACTTTAAATAATACTTACGTAAATGAATCATCCTGTTTATGTTATGTGTGATATTTTTTGTATAGATCTAATTATTATTTTTGAGAATTTTTATTTTATCTCGGCCACACTTTTATTTTTCAGCAACCTTCGGTGTTTCGACTTTACGTCAGTTTCAAAGGCAGTGCTATGTCAGTTATATAAAATTGTTAGCAGATACATTGTATCATGTCAACATCCTCGATCAGTAAATACAATACAATGTATCTACGAACTATTTTAACTGTAATAACACTGCCCTTGAAAATGACGTAAAGTCGAAACACGTATGGTTGTTGGAAAATAAAAGTGTGGTCGATTATTATTTGCAATCTATGACTGGTTTAAACAGTTTCTCATTAGAAAACTTACTGTCATACGTGAGAAGGGCGTCTGTACAGACTAAAGGAATACTAGGAAGTTAATCCTGTTAGTAATTGGACATTTATTTGAAGACAGAAGCTCAAGTTAATAGTATTAGGTGAAGATAGTTTCTATTTACTGACTGTGTATGCTGAATGTATTACTTGAAGGGCCTTGGTTGTGTAGGCTATTAAGATATTTACTGAGGTATACAAATGTGTTGAAAGAAGAGGATAGGACTCTGGTGCTAATCTATGCACTGACTGGACAGTACATCAAAAGAGTCAACATTAGTGCTACAGTTGTCTATGATGTCGTTACATTAAACTATGAACTGAATGAGAAAATTTACTGATACTGATTATCAGATGACAATAATATTTATGGTTTTCCACTGGAGGAGTAGCATCTTAGTACTTAGAAGCGAAATTGAAGACACTAATTTGTTTGCATGAGTTAGTTTTTCGACATAAGAACGGCCAACTGTGATGTCTGCATATTTTTCAATAAAGCTGCATGGCTTATTACTAGATATTATAAGTATTCATCCAATAATTCTGGAATCGGTAAAAGGAAGACTTAGCACAAGAAAATTGTGATATAAATTGAAACCTTTTGTAAACATTAATATGTGATATCACTATATTGTAGTATTAAGAGAGTAGAACGACTCAGTTCTTGCACTCTTCAAAACTATGTAAAAATTAGTAAAGCAAGCTAGTTTTGAATGAGTACAGTTACCTTAGGTTCTCGCAAGTTGTATGAATGTGTTTTGCTCAGTTTTGAACTTAAGTTTCCTTTTGGTTTCACTTTGCTTTTACGTGTTCCATTTATTGATGTCGTCCAACTCTGAACGTAAAACTTTTATTCTATAACTAGATATGATTGCCCTGACCAGTACAATAAGTAATATTTAACACAGCGCAAGGGTCCAAAACATCATGATATAATCGTATGAAAGATGTTCATTGTCTGTAAACCCATTTTTGTCGTGATATACAATTATGATTCCTACACAAAGATGTACAGATTTGTTACACGAACATGTTACGTAACTATGTATTATAATGAACACTTGATAACCGAAAGTCATGAACTGCAAGTAATAGACTACCAAACAGTGATATAGTTAACTGCGAACCCAACTAGTTGCTGATTATTTCGATATATCATACTAAAGACTAAACAGTTTCGGTGCACGAGAGTCAGTAAGCCTCTGGCATGTTCTAACCGCCAGCGAAGTGCGACACAACACCTGTGCTGATTGCCGCTGAATATGTTCTGCGAACCCTCAGTACTAAATTGAACTCTGTTGTTCGAAAACTACAGGACTTTCCCAGGAGAGACACTAAATATATGCATGTTGTGGACATTAGTTGCAAAAGTAATTTTGAGACATTAGTTGCAAAAATAATTTTGACTGTGTGGTCGTTTGTCACAAACTTAGTAGTTTCGACAGCTTTCATTTGACAATCAATGACGCTTTATAAATAAAACGTGAGGAGGTACCCTCCTCCCCGCCACTGTGAAAAATACGGATTCGTGGAATATGGTACAAATGAGTTTTGTTCTTTATGTCTATGAAAAAATTTTTACATGTGACTTAACAATAATTCCTTTCTATGTAGGCTGTATTGGTCACACTCCACATAGTAGAGATTCCATTGTAGAACTGTTCCACATTATCTGGCAATACTGAACGATCTGAGGGAATGCTAAGTTACATGGAGAACTGAGCGGATGCTACCGTTTGCTGTTATAGTTGACGCCCCTCCTACAAAGAACCGTGTCGTCAACGTGGGTCCTACCACATCCTTAGGTCCACCATACCTGGTGATCATCTCACGCAATATCCAACCAGTCCAGTAACACAGCCCCTGTTTCGTGAAACAGAAACAAAACGTTTCTTTTGTTGTAGCCGTTTCGTCTATAATACTGAAGTAATAACTTGCCTTCAACAAAAATAGTTGAACTGATATAAGTGTCATGGTAAGAAGATTGCGTTATCTGAACTATACACAAAACATCCCAAATACTTGCTATAAACTAATTTTACATCTAACTGAATGTAACTCCATAACTGGTACCACGTCCCGATATTGTGTCGAGACTTCACCCTGAGTAGTGCAGTTAAATGTCTCCTCCGATATTGCTAACGTAATTTCTTAGCCATTCGAAGGGGGAGTGTAATAAATTCATTTTCGTGATAACTCAACAATACAGTTATCTTGTATCGCTGCCACTGTTTAAAATCTTCAGCTGCTCTATTGATCTTCGGCTTAAAAAATTATTGAGGAGCAGATACTCTCCTCCTTATCTCCTTCCTTCTTACCTCCACGTTCGTATAAGGAAGCATTTCTTTGTTATTTTACGATTAATAATGATAAGATTCAAGCTCATTATAACCTTTATTTTGTAGTAGTCTGGCAGATATTCTTTTAGTATGATGTGTTCAGACTTTGTGCCTGTTTTTGTGTTTTAATAACGTTCGGAAGCTACTGGTTTGTTGACGTATTGAAGGCGCACCATCCGTGCGCCGCTGGCACATTTGAATTTTTCGTAAGCCGACTCTTGCGGTCTAAATTCCTTCTCACGAGGTCCGATTACTGGTTTTATTTGTGTAATTCAAGCTACTCTGTTCCATTATATATCATATTGCCATAGTCCGCCATAACGCAGACCTTATATTTTACCCCAGCGGGAGGTCTGAGCTCAATCAGTATTGAACTCCTATGATATATGTTTTTTATTTAGGCTCCTGCTGTGGTCTGTGATGTAGAGTATTTACGAACTATTAGCTTTCGGAAGAATTAAGTATAAGAATTAGCAAGTTATTTCATTTTGTCACTTTATTTTTTAAGCGATACATAATAGAGAGTACGAGCGTTTCCTATGATCACTAAGAAATTTCCAAGCTGTAGTGATCACAGAGACGAGGAAGAGATACTTAATTTGTCCAGAGAGCAATGCATTTCGCAGTTCGACGAAATGTTTCAGACAAACAGCGCGAAAATCACGAACCCTAGCCTCAGAAATAGTGAAGATTAAAACCTCTTCCGCTATTTCCCATTACTTCGTCAACCATCAAGTTGCGGTCCCATGACGCTGCATGAATTTAGCAGAAGACGTTCTTAAATTATAGTCTGCAATAAGCTGCGTAGCCCCTGACCCACAGTCAGCGCCGCCAGCTGTTATCACGAGACGTTCACGGGTCCTAACCCAGCGCGTCGTTCTCCATTGTGTGCTGAGGCATGTAATTAGCTGCCGGAGCTAAGTGACACAAAGTGTTAGCGTCTTGTCATCCGCCATCTCAGGCAGCATGATGCTGCCCCCAGCCGGGTTGCTCATCGAGAGCAGACAGGAAAATCCCACACAGTTACTCTGTGGCACGCTCCAGCAAACAAGAGGCACTGTACCTTCGCTACCAGTAATACCACCAACCCAAAGACACTGTAGACAAAATGCGAAGAACAGAAGACATCCATCTGTAAATGTTTCGTTACTGATTCATTGTGTTTATCCCTCAACACTAATAGTAAGCCCATAAGCACATTGGAAACATACGCTGAAGTGCCAAAGAAACTGGTATAGGCACGCATATTAAAAAAACAGAGATATGTAAACAGGCAGAATACGGCGATGTCCGGCGCACTTGTTAGATCGGTTACTGCTGCCACAGTGGTAGGTTATCAAGATTTAAGTGAGGTTGAAAGTGGTGTTATAGCCAGCACACGAGCGATGGCACGCAGCACCTCCGAGGTAGCGATGAGGTGGGAATTTTCCCGTACGACCTTTCCACGAGTGTACCGTAAATATCAGGAATCCGGTAAAACATCAAATCTCCAACATCGCTGCGGGCGGAAAAAGATCCTACAAGAACGGGACTAACGACGACTGGAGAGAATCATTCAAAGTGACAGATGTACAACCCGTACGCAAATTGCTGGGCCATCAACAAATGTCAGCGTGCGAACCATTCAATGAAACAACATCGATGTGGACTTTCGAAGCCGAAGGCCCACTCGTGTACCTTTAGTGGCAGCACGACCCAAGGCTTCACGCCTCGCCTGGACAGTTCAACACCTACATTGGCTGTTGATGACTGAAACGTGTTGCCTGGTAGGACGAGTCTCGTTTCAAATTGTATCGAGCGGATGGACGTAATGAGACAACCTTATAAATTTAGGGACCCCGCTTGTCAGCAGGGGACTGTTCAAGCTGGTGGAGGCTCTGTAATGGTGCGGGGAGTGTGCAGTTAGAGTTATATGGGACCACTGATATGTGTAGATACGACTCTGACAGGTGACACGTACGTGAGCATCATGCCTGATCACTTGCATCCATTCATGTCCATTGTGCGATCCGACGAGCATGGTCAATTCAGGCAGGACAATGCGACGCCCCACACGTCCAGAATTGGTACAGAGTTGCTCTACCAGCACTCTTCTGAGTTTAAACACTAACGCTGGCCACCAAACTGCCCAGACGTAAACATTATTGAGCATAACTGGGGTGCCTTGCAACATGCTGTTCAGAAGAGATCTCCATCCCCTCGTACTCTTACGGATTTATGGACAGCCCTGAAGGATTCATAGTTTCAATTCCCTCCAGCACTACCTCAGACATTAGTCGAGTCCATGGCACGTTGTATTGCGGTACTTCTGCGTGCTCGCGGGGGCCCTACTCGATATTAGGCAGGTGTACTAGTTTCTTTGGATCTTCAGCGTATATCTGCCTTATTGTTGCTCCCAAACTATATGCCTTTTGCATTCTGAGTGTATAGTAAACAGTAATTTTTTGTTTGTTTTTAGGGTTCCGTATCTCAATAGGTAAACACGGAACACTTAAAGGGTCACTTTGTTGTCCGTTTGTCAGTCTCTCTCAGTGTTAAAAACCTCTTTTCTCAGGAGCGGCTACACTTACGAAGTTTAAATTTATGTCACATACTAAAGTTTATGGTCACTTGAAAGTGTAATAAACTTTACCCTATAAGTCAATGCACTCAAAAGCTAGGGCCATGTATGTCACACATTTTCATACTCGCAAACTCACTCATCAAAACCTTTAGGGTTGACCTAGACTCATGAAATTCGGCAAAAAGCAAGGTTTCACAGGACAAGTAAATTAACAAATCCGAAAATTGTTAATTTGCAACTATACCACAAGAAAAATATTTGTTTTTCATATTATTATTACTTTTTCATATTATTCGACGGTCTGTCGATCTGTTAAGACCCCCTTTTCTCAGGCACGGGCAGATCTATCAAGTTGATATTTATGCCACATACTGAAGCCTGAGGTCCCTTGGTAGGTGAAAAACTGAAGCTTCTACTTCAATGGAAGGAAAAGATATGGTCATCGTTATCGTTAACAGACAAAAACCTTCGAAGTTATCACTTCTGGGATTGATGAACAATCTATATACACAATTATGTTTGTTCTGAAGCCTTGGTGCGCGAATCCTACTCGCACTTATCCGTTTTGTTTTATATTTACAACACATTAAAATTTATTCATGGTTTTTGCACTGATTCCCACTGTGGGGAAAATGACCCCAATTTAAATTCTTTATTTATTCCTTGAATGTACCACTTGTGAAAATAGAATAATCACAGTGACTTGAGCAACTATTATACGAAACATCTGCGTCAGTTAAAATATTATGTCCTCCTTATTTTTGTACCCATTGTTAAGGTTTCTTACTGCAGCTGCAGCGGCAGCTGTACCCTTCCTCGTGCCTCTGGGATTGCTATGATCCTACACGTACATCGGAAATGTATGTCTCCCTTGTTTTTAAATATATTATTTTCAAAATATACGGTTTTCTCTCTGAGTCAACTATATCAAATGATTTTTTATTGAGTTTAGTAGTTACTACCCATTAAATTTTATTCATGTTATTCTGCACTGAGTACCACTGGGTTTTATGTGACCCAAATCTAAACGCTTGTTTTATCTATAGAATGTAACATTTATGAAAATAGAATGATGACAGCTACTATAAGCAGCCATAATATACAGGGTGATTCAAAAAGAATACCACAACTTTAGGAATTTAAAACTCTGTAACGACAAAAGGCAGAGCTAAACACTATCTGTCGGCGAATTAAGGGAGCTATAAAGTTTCATTTAGTTGTACATTTGTTCGCTTGAGGCGCTGCTGACTAGGCGTCAGCGTCAGTTGATGCTAAGATGGCGACCGCTCAACAGAAAGCTTTTTGTGTTATTGAGTATGGCAGAAGTGAATCGACGACAGTTGTTCAGCGTGCATTTCGAACGAAGTATGGTGTTAAACCTCCTGATAGGTGGTGTATTAAACGTTGGTATAAACAGTTTACAGATAATGGGTGTTTGTGCAAAGGGAAAAGTTCTGGACGGCCGAGAACGAGTGATGAAAGTGTAGCAAGCATCCAGCAAGCATTTGTTCGCAGCCCAGGAAAATCGACTCCCAGAGCTAGCAGATAGCTGCAAATTCCACAATCAACTGTATGGAGATTCCTACGTAAAAGGTTAGTTATGAAACCTGAACGTCATTTACCCGAGGCGATGGATCGGCCGCCAGGCAGCCCGTGACAAAGCACTTCATCACTGACCTCCAAGAAGCCCTGATCTTACCCCCTGCGATTTTTTCTTATGGGGGTATGTTAAGGATATGGTGTTTCGGCCACCTCTCCCAGCCACCATTGATGATTTGAAACGAGAAATAACAGCAGCTATCCAAACTGTTACGCCTGACATGCTACAGAGAGTGTGGAACGAGTTGGAGTATCGGGTTGATATTGCTCGAGTGTCTGGAGGGGGCCATATTGATCATCTCTGAACTTGTTTTTGAGTGAAAAAATGTAATGATGTATAACAGAAGGTTGTAGTATGTTTCTTTCATTAAATAAACATTTTTAAAGTTGTGGTTTTCTTTTTGAATCACCCTGTATATTTCTATGTTACGTCATTAAAATATTGCTAATATATCCCTTGTAAATTACTTTGGATCTTTATAGCCCGAATGTTACTGATTGAATAAAGATAGTAGGTCGGTTATCTGTCACACTTAGATCGCTTTAATTTTCTTTTTTTGTCAAGTGTTCCTTCTTAACCTTTTCTGATGTCCACTAAAAGGCCCGATTACTCCTTGTATTCGAGCAATCACAACAGTGTCTTCTGCCTAATAACACCTGGAGTTGTGCATTAGATGAAGGACATTTTTTTCAATTCTGGGATGTTGTGTGTAAAATCAACTGTAAGATGACCACTTCAGATTTTCGCACTTGTTGCACAACGAAAGCATTTGTGTAATTGGAGAAATTTGATACCATGGAAAAGTAAAATGTTGTCATTACTGCAGTGCTTTGTCAGCGAACAGACTGGAAAAGTTTTATTTGAATGAAGCACGGGTAAGTCATCATTTTGTGAATCAAAAATCACACACTACAGTGTATATTAAAGAATACGACTGTGTGTTGGTGAGCAACATTTAAATGAATCTAACATCATTTTGGAAAAATCATCATTTTTAGAAATAAAGATAAGTCAGTACTATAATTGAGTTTACAAATATAGAATTGTTTTTGACCGAAATCCAGAAACAGAAACGACATATTTGGATTTCTAAGACGTTTGAACAGTGCGCTGCACGTAGTTCGAGAACTAACTTCACAGGTCGTTCTGAAAAACATTTCCCGGTCTGAGACTGTTGTTTGAGAATGCTCAAGAGCACCTCTAACGATGGTATCAAAAGCTGTAGTAGACTGGAGGTAAGAAGATTAAATGAAAGGAAAGTAACCAAACAAAGAAGCAATTGGTTATGTAAATGAGAGTGCAGATTTGATCTATATTGGAGAACACAGCATTCATTGTTTTTCATAAATATTTATACTCGATATCTCCACTCAAGCTTTGTCTTTATTTCCATTCATTATAATGGTAAATGTTCGATTATGTGGTCATCGTAACTTCATGTAACAACAACATTTTGTTGTTATGCGAGTTTCACACCGGAAAATAAATGAACTGAATTAAGTGCAGTTAAGTGACAATATTATCTATGACGACCAAAAAGTGATGTGGAAGATAATTGTTAAATATGAAGAAGATAAATGGATCTAAAATAGAACCTATTGGTCCTATCACTAACACCAATTTAAAAGTTGTTTGCTGTTTATTGACACTTAAGGGGCGCATTCTGCTTGCAATTCCGTAAGTATAGCAGGAAACCATTGGTATTGTTTGCCTCTAATTCGATAATCTCCCCCCCCCCCCCCCAATAACCATGGACCTTCCGTTGGTGGGGAGGCTTGCTTGCCTCAGCCATACAGAGAGCCATACCGTAGGTGCAACCACAATGGAGGGGTATCTGTTGAGAGGCCAGACAAACGTGTGGTTCCTGAACAGGGGCAGCAGCCTCTTCAGTAGTTGCAGGGGCAACAGTCTGAATGATTGATCAGGCCTTGTAACACTAACCCACGAAGCAGCCTTGCTGTGCTGGTACTGCGAACAGCTGAAAGCAAGGGGAAACTACAGCCGTGATTTTTCCCGAGGGCATGCAGCTTTACTGTAGGGTTAAATGATGATGGCGTCCTCTTGGGTAAAATATTCCAGAGGTAAAATAGTTCCCCATTCGGATCTCCGGGCGGGGACTACTCAGGAGGACGTTGTTACCAGGAGAAAGAAGGGAAATGGATAGGTTAAAGTTAGATATAGTGGGAATTAGTGAAGTTCGGTGGCAGGAGGAAGAAGACTTCTGGTCAGGTGAGTACAGAGTTATAAATACAAAATCACATAGGGGTAATGCAGGAGTAGGTTTAATAATGAATAGGAAAACAGGAATGCGTGTAAGCTACTACAAACAGCATAGTGAACGCATTATGGTGGCCAAGATAGGCACGAAGCCCACGCCTACCACAGTAGTACAAGTTTCTATGCCTATTACCTCCGCAGATGACGAAGAGCTTGATGAAATGTATGATGAGATAAAAAAAATTAATCAGATAGTGAAGGAAGGCGAAAATTTAATAGTCATGGGTGACTGGAATTAGATAGTAGGAAAAGGCAGAGAAGGAAACGTAGTAGGTGAATATGAATTAGCGGGAAGAAATGACAGAGGAAGCTGCCTGGTAGAATTTTGCACAGAGCATAACTTAATCATAGATAACGCTTGGTTCAAGAATCCTGAAAGAAGGTTGTATACGTGGAAGAAGCCTGGAGACACTAGAAGTTATCAGATAGATTCAGGAACTAGGTTTTAAATTGTAAGACATTCACAAGGGCAGATGTGGACTCTGACCACAATCTATTGGTTATGAACTGTAGATTAAAACTGAAGAAACTGCAAAAAGATCGGAATATGAGGAGGTTTAACGTGGATAAACTGAAAGAACCAGGGGTTGTAGAGAGCTTCAGGGAGAACATTAAGGAACGCTTGACAAAATGGTGGAAAGAAATACAGTAGAAGAAGAATGGGTAGCTTTGAGAGACGAAATAGTGAAGGTAGCAGAGGATCAAGTAGGTAAAAAGACCAGGGCTAATAGAAATCCTTGGGTACCAGAAGAAATACTGAATTTGATGGTGAAAGGAGAAAATATAAAAATGCAGTAAATGAAGCAGGCAAAAGGGGAATACAAACGGCCCAAAAATGAGATCGACAGGAAGTGCAAAATGGCTAAGCAGGGATGGCTAGAGGAAAACTGTAAGGATGTAGAGGCACTAGGGGTAAGACAGATATTGCCAACAGGAAAATTAAAGAGACGTTTGGAGAAAAGAGATCCACTTGTATGAAAATCAAGAGCTCAGATGGAAACCCAGTTCTAAGCAAAGAAGGGAAATCAGAAAGGTGGAAGGAGTATATAGTGAGTCTACACAAGGGCGATGTTCTTGAGGACAATATTATAGAAATGGAAGAGAATGTAGATGAAGATGGAATAGTAGATATGATGCTGCGTGAAGATAGGCACGAAGCCCACGCCTACCACAGTAGTACAAGTTTATATGCCTATTACCTCCGCAGATGACTGAAAGCACTGAAAGACCTAAGTCGAAACAAGGCCCTGGGAGAAGACAACATTCCATTAGAACTACTGACAGCCTTGGGAGGGCCAGGCCTAACAAAACTCTACCATTGGGTGAGCAAGATGTATGAGGCGGGCGAAATACCCTCAGACTTCAAGAACAAAATAATAATTTCAATCCCAAATAAATCAGTTGTAGACAGATGTGAAAATTACCGAACTATCAGTTTAATAAGCCATGGCTGCAAAATACTAACACGAATACTTTACAGACGAATGGAAAAACTGGTAGAAGCAGTAAAGAAAACAAGAGTTGGAATTAAAATCCATGGAGAAGAAATAAAAACTTGGAAGTTCGCCGATGACATTGTAATTCTGTCACAGACAGCAAAGGACCTGGAATAGCAGCTGAACGGAATGGACAGTGTCTTGATACGAAGATATAAGATGAACATCAACAAAAGCAAAACGAGAATAATGGAATGTAGTCGAATTAAATCAGATGATGCTGCGGGACTTAGATTAGGAAATGAGACACTTAAAGTGGTAAATGAGTTTTCCTATTTGGGAAGGAAAATAACTGAAGATGATCGAAGTAGAGAGGATATAAAATGTAGACTGGCAATGGCAAGGAAAGCGATTCTGAAGAAGAGAAATTTGTTAATATCGAGTATAGTTTTAACTGTTAGGAAGTCGTTTCTGAAAGTATTTGTATGGAGTGTAACCATGTATGGAAGTGAAACATGGACGATAAATAGTTTAGACAAGAAGAGAATAGGAGCTCTCGAAATGTGGTGCTACAGAAGAATGCTGAAGCTTTGATGGGTAGATCATATCACTAATGAGAAGGTATTGAATAGAATTGGAGAGAAGAGAAATTTGTGGCACAACTTAACTAGATGAAGGGATCTGTTGGTAGGACATATTCTGAGGTATCAAGAGATAACAAATTTAGTACTGGAGGGCAGCATTAACGGTAAGAATCGTAGAGGGAGACCAAGAGATGAATACACTAAACAGATTCAGAAGGATGTAGGTTACAGCAGGTACTGAGAAATGAAGAACCTTGCACAGGATAGAGTAGCACGGAGAGCTGCATCAAACCAGTCTCTGGACTGAAGACCACAACAACAACAACAACAATTCAATAATGCTTCAGCTTATGTTTTACCATAATATAGCATTACCTGCACACTCAAACGCCTTGGATAAAAAGTTATGCCTGCTAGCTTAAACATATCAGTTAGTTCTAGATATACACAGAACAAAAGAATTAAGTTCCAATTCTGTGGATGTTCCTTTCCTGAAGACAAATAGCGCATTTAACTACAGATCATGTCTCTTGTCACTTGTTAGTGATCTTGTACATGTATTCCTCTGAATACTTTGGAATAGCTTCCAATATATGGATAGTAAGAAAATTCTACTGTTATTGTCTACATTGGTTCCTGCAGCTTATGAAATGGTTTTGCACAAGAAGGCATTGTTCCAAAAGACACTATACACAGGTGGCTGAGTACACAACTAATGTATAATAAACCAATGTTATACATGTACTTGATATGTAATGGTAACAATGTGAATCGTCAGAGGTTCAGTACGTTATTCAGTTTCTTCCTGACCATATACAGGGTGTCCCATTTATCACCCTAAATAATTGTTTGTCCAGATGCAAATTACAAAATGTTTCAAGCAAATGTTCTTTAGCTGTCATGGGGACATTAATCAAATGTTCTTTAGCCATCATGGGGACATTAATCAGAATGACTGACTTCGTTGTAGCTTTGATTTTTACAAAGATATGAACAGCAGTATGACCTTTTTAAATGACGCCCTGTATTTTTTTATTCGGTAATTCACTTCCTCTCCCAAAGACCTATTCAAAAATGTATCACCGTTTACCATTCACTGAAACACAACGTAATTAATTACATAACACAACAATGACTTTGAGCTCGGGATCACAAACTCGTCTAGTTGCTGGAATTGTCAGAAAACAAACGAAAACCAAGTAAAAACATAACACAAAATTGACTTTGACTCTCCTGTACCACTGCCCAGGAGTAGAACATTCAGAGGTGCTCAAGGTAGTGACCCTGGACACGGATACACTGGTGCACTCGTTGAATGAAAGAATTATTTACTGCTTCCAGTGCTGCCTGCTGAAGAGAATTACAAGCAGGCACCATACGTTCCTGCATGTCCTCTGGAGTTGTTGGAATATCGTGATAGACAACGTCTTTAATGGATCCCCAAAGAAAAAAGTCCAGAGGATTTAAATCGGGAGACCTAGCAGGCCAAGTAACTGTTCCTTCTCGACCAATTCATCTGGCAGGATACCTTCGGTTCAGAACACGACGCGCACGTAAGGCATTATGTGTTGGACATCCATCGTGTTGATACCACATAAGCGTTCTGTTCTTAGCGACACTTCAGCCAGAAGAGAAGGAAGAATTAGTCTGAGGAAGTTGGGATATGCTGTGCCGTTGAGACTACCATTGATGAAATAAGGGCCAATAATGGTGGTACCAAACATCCCACACCAGACGTTAACTCCCCATGACGCTGATGTTCCGCCAGTCTAAGCCATCGTGGGTTGTGGCTGGACTAATAATGTATGTTCCTTGTATTCATCTGTCCTTTGTTTGGGAAGGAACATTCAGTAAATAGAATATTGGAGAAGAAGTTCGGTTTGGCGAGGATTCGCTGGTCTGCCTACTGACAGAAGTGTACATGATTCTGGAAATCATTCCCATGCAAATCTTGATGTAGGTGTACATGGTATGGATGGAACCGGTGCCGTGTGAGAATACGATGTACACTGGTTTTAGGAATGCCAATCTCGTGCACAAGCTGTCGTGTGCTCACCTGTGGATTCATAGCAACGGAAGCGAGAACAATAACTTCGGCAGCTTCGTCTGTGCGAGTGCTACGACGATTGCGTTGTCTTGGGTTGAAACTTCCAGTTTCCTGAAGCGTCGCAACAAGACGAGAAAACATCCGTCGGGAAGGTGGGTTTTGGTCAGGATATAGCTCTTTGTACAGTTCCTCTACCTGTGTAAGATTTCGCCTACCTTCAACAACAAAAACAATAAAAGAATCGTTATGTCGATGCAGTTTGTAGGAAGGACAGCCTTTACTATATGCCTACTCTACACAACACTATTTAAAAGGAATAAACTACTGTTCTAAATGTACCCATAGATAAGAAAACAGTATTCTAATTACTGTTCGACTAACTTACATTCCCCATAGATGAATAGCATTTCTACCTTCTCTTCGTTAGTGTACATTTTATTCACACAACTCTGCAACTGACGATGGTTGACGGAAGGACGGGCGTGCATTATACTAATGTTTGCATTTGTCCTTTGGCAACTTCAGCACGTGGATGTATTCCATTTCCCCAGTACCAGTACTAAGAACTGAGAGCGTCAACGTCGATGTTGTGTTATGTAATCAATAACGTTGTGTTTCAGTGAATGGTACACTGTGATACATTTTTGAATAGGTCTTTAGGAGAGGAAATGAATTACCGAAAAAAATGCAGTGTGCCATTTAAGAAAGACATACCGCTGTTCATATCTTTGTAAAAAACGACGCTATAAAGAAGGCAATCATGTTGATAGATGTCCCCCTGACGGCCAAAGGATATTTGCTTGAAACATTTAGGAATTTGCTTCTGGACAAACAGTTATTTAGGGTGTTCAAGATATATGTAACACCCTGTATATAAATGTATACCATATACAGGGTGTTACAAAAAGGTACGGCCAAACTTTCAGGAAACATTGCTCACGCACAAAGAAAGAAAATATGTTATGTGGACATGGGTCCGGAAACACTTACTTTTCATCTTAGAGCTCATTTTATTACTTCTTCTCAAATCACATTAATCATGGAATGGAAACACACTGCAACAGAACGTACCAGCGTCACTTCAAACACTTTGTTACAGGAAATGTTCAAAATGTCCTCCGTTAGCGAGGTTACATGCATCCACCCTCCGTCGTATGGAATCCCTGATGCGCTGATGCAGCCCTGGAGAATGGCGTATTGTATCACAGTCGTTCACAATACGAGCACGAAGAGTCTCTACATTTGGTACCGGGGTCGCGTAGACAAGAGCTTTCAAATGCCCCCATAAATGAAAGTCAAGAGGGTTGAGGTGAGGAGAGCATGGGGGCCATGGAATTGGTCCGCCTCTACCAATCCATCGGCCACCGAGTCTGTTGTTGAGAAGTGTACGAACACTTCGGCTGATATGTGCAGGAGCACCATCGTGCATGAACCACATGTTGTGTCGTACTTGTAAAGGCACATGTTCTAGCAGCACAGATAGAGCATCCCGTATGAAATCATGATAACGTGCTCCATTGAGCGTAGGTGGAAGAAGATGGGGCCCAATCAAGACATCACAAACAATGCCTGCCCAAACGTTCACAGAAAATCTGTGCTGATGACGTGATTGCACAATTGCGTGCGGATTCTCGTCAGCCCACACATTAAAATGAGGATTGACACATTGTTGGATGAACCATTCGCAGAAGTGTACGCGTGGAGGTCAATCAGCTGCTGATAGTGTCTGCACACGCTGTACATGGTACGGAAACAACTGGTTCTCCTGTAGCACTCTCCATACAGTGACGTGGTCATCGTTACCTTGTACAGCAGCAACTTCTCTGACGCTGACATTAGGGTTATAGCCAACTGCACGAAGAATTGCCTCGTCTATTGCAAGTGTCCTCGTCGTTCTAGGTCTTCCCCAGTCGCGAGTCATAGGCTAGAATGTTCCGTGCTCCGTAAGACGCCGATCAATTGCTTCGAACGTCTTCCTGTCAGGACACCTTCGTTCTGGAAATCTGTCTCATACAAACGTACCGTGCCACGGCTATTGCCCCGTGCTAATCCATACATCAAATGGGCATCTGCCAACTCCGCATTTGTAAACATTGCACTGACTGCAAAACCACGTTCGTGATGAACACTAACCTGTTGATGTTACGTACTGATGTGCTTGATGCTAGTACTATAGAGCAATGAGTCACATGTCAACACAAGCATCGAAGTCAACATTCAGAAGTGATCATGCAAAATGAGTTAATTATTGGCATAGCATTTATACATAATTAATCTAATTATAGTAATCATTGGAATCATAGGTCATCTTAGTACAGTAATCAGTGGCATTCATTGGCCAGCTACAAAGAATTTTTTTTATGCATTATTCAGAAGTGATTATTCAAAATGATTTAATTATTGGCATAGCATTTATACATAATTAATCTAATTATAGTAATCATTGGCATCGTAGGTCATCTTATTACAGTAATCAGTGGCATTCATTGGCCAGTTACAAAGCATTTTTTTATGCATTATCCGGAAGTGATCATTCAAAACAAGCGTTAATTATTGGCATAGCATTTATAGAGTATAACAAAAATATTATTTACAGAAATTATGCGCATACTATTTATGCATTATTACAAAGCATCATTCAGTATTATTCAGAACTCATTATTGAAGTGACATACTATTCAGAGCTGATCAGTATTACTCAGAATTCTCTTAAACTGGTAGCATTATTTGGGACTGATAATAAATTTTTTTTGTGCTAGCAATGCATTGCGTTGGGATCGATAATTAATTACTGGGGCATGAAAATATTTGCTTTTGACTTATTGCTGGAAATGAAGATCTGTAACGTCATTCGTCATGAGTCAGCTGTAGCAAGGTTATGAAACAAGTAGAGTATATGTGATCACATTCATAAATGACATAGGTTTAATGAACAACTGCTTATAGCACATTAATTTCATGAATAATTTCTCCTGCAAAATATACAAAAATGGATTATTAAACTGAAAGAAGAAACGCATATTATGCTGAAAAGTAGTGAACTTCGAATTGACAGGTAGTGAAATGTGTATAAAATATATATATGTTCTCTAGCTGTCCTTTCCAAAACTTTCAGTCATCATACCATGCGATATAAGACATACTGTCAAAACGAACTGCAACAAATACTTAAATAACTACATAGCATCACTTAACTAACAGTAAATATATAAACTTCATCATTATTCTCATCTGCAAAGAAAAAACTTCATTACTCATATTACCATAACTTCATTACTATCATCACCTGTAAAGAAAAACTTCATTGTCCATATTATCATAACTCCATTATTGACACACAATATTTTTTAGCGCAACGCAATCTGACTTTCATTAATCCCTACAAAAGAATGGTCCTGTCTAATATTAACCTATACGTTTCACAAATCACTTACCTCACAAAAATCTTCGTTACTCGAACTACTGCAATACAGCGAGCGCCACTACTGCCAGCTAAATAAAAGATTCAGACTAAGGAAGGCACTAACTACTGATAGGCATAGTTAGCAAATGAAAGATTTTAATAGAGAACAAACACTGTATTTACCTTAATAGTCATATTATATATAGCAGTTCATGACAGTCTTACAAATTTCAAAACTCCGCCACATCCATCACTGCCGGCGGCTCACCTCCAACTGGGCAACGCTACGCGCTGTTAACATCCAGCTGCCGCTGCCCAACACTACAATGGCAGACAACAATGCAAACTAGCCACAGACTGCACACAGCACAGCCAGTGATTTTCATACAGAGCGCTACGTAACGTTGCCAATAAGAAAACATAAACAGCCTACTTACATAGCCCCCATGCTCCCCACAAAAAATTTTACAAATTGTTTTGGGCAGTGGCCAATAATGATTTGATAAAATTTTTCATAATTACAATAACAAAGATATCAAATGCACACACTTATTGATACACTGTTGGTCAAAAGCTAAAATTTTCTCACAGTCCATAAAGACAGTCCTGATCGTTCATCACAGTAAAATAGCAGTGTTTTTCTCAAAGTCTGAGCAGTAAAAGAAAATGCACACAGAAGTAGTGGATTTCCATGCTGTCTTGAAGAAGTAGTGTTGTCCTTCCAATGGAAAGACAGTGCTGACTCTTGACATGCAGACAAGTAATGGGCCACAACAGAGCAAACCCATAGCAGAGTCAATCGAAGTTTTGAAGAGTATTGGTAGGTCATCACAGAGCAGACCCACTGTAGTCCTGGTAGAGATTACGGTATTGGTGGGCCACCAGAGGCGCAGACCCACTGCAGTCCTTGTAGAAATAATGGTACTGGTGAGTCAGCAAAGACGCAGACCCCTGTAGTCCTTGTAGAGACGGCCAGCAGCCATCTGTTGCAAATGTGCAGGTGCACAATCACCATCGAAGAGTCTTGCGGACAATATAGCAAGTCCATAAACCACCACTTGTGCACTCACAAAGTTTCTGGAATTGTCCTTAGAACCAGCAATGCTGTTATCCAGTCCTTGCTGAATCATTAAAACATGTGCAAACACTATCAGTCCCTACTTCTCACATATTGTCCATATACTATGACCAACAGAAACGTGTGCAGTGAAATGTAACTTAATTTGAAGAACTGGTGTCTATACAATTATAAATTTACAACATGAAAATACATTTACAAAGGTACAAAATACATCATTAAAGAACATAATAGTACAGATAACATTTGTAGTAATATGGGCTTTACAAAAGAATCGAAATAACATATACAGCAGTGTTACAGGAATTATGACATAAGTACATACATAAAAGATCAGAATAATTATTGAAACATCGACTTCACACATGAGCATTAAAACAGAACAGAATTAATAATGTCTAACATCTTTACAAAGTAAATAACATATTATTAACGCAAATTATATTTGAGGATAACAGTATTCCTCATCATAGTTCATGTAGCTGAGTATTAGAAACATTCTACAACATAAGTCTTATCAGATAAACATGTTAAGACAGGAAGAACATAAATACACAAGGGTCCACGAACACTTTCTTTACTTCTCGGAGATCTCCCTTCGTTTTTCATTATTCCCAAAAGGTCCTATCTATACCTGATTTCTGTACTTTTTTCGTATAACTTCTCAATGCGTTTCTTCCAATTCATCGCAACTCATTCTCTTATATAGTCTACCCCCTCTTAAGTTAACTTAAATCTACTGAGCTCAGATGCTAAACTAAGGGGCGAGGCAATGCAGCAGCACAAAACAATTAACACAAACAGCAATGACAAAAAACTGCAGATTTGCAAAGGAAGCAGCATTACAGAAATTAGCAAAGCAATTGCAATATTACAACTAATATAAGGCAATGTGCAGCAATAAAAAAAAAATCTGGCTTAGCAAAGTAACACAAATTAAAATTCAGTAGTACTATGCCTGGCAAACAGCAGCAGAAAATGAAATAACTTATACCTAAACATGACATAGCTCAAGCAGAAAAAATTGTACACTAAAGATAACAATGCAGATAAGGGAAATGTATAATCACATCTTAATGTCGAAGTAATTAAAGTGGTGCACCACAAGAAGTTATTCTACCAAAAAAGTTACCAAGTACTTGAAAAGAAATGAAGGTAAATGTCCTTTTGTGCTCCCTCAGTTTTTTGAAAAAATTATTATTTACTCGATCTGTAGACAGAAAATATTTATATTAGTACATCTATAAAATTTTATTTTAACCAATGCTGCAGTGCCGCTAGAAACTAGATATTAAACAAAATGAGCAATCTCTCAACTAGAAAGACAATGGATGTAAAATGCCTCTCATCATTTCATTAGGCATTTTAGTAAATATCATAGATTAAGAGCTCCACAGTGTAATCATATGTTTTCAAGTTCGAGCGTGTCATATTTTTTTTTTTTGCACCTAATGGCTTTCTTTTGCCAAACGTCTACCTCTCAGCTGGGCACCCAAAATGCATTACACCAAGGTCACTTACCTTTCTTGCTGAAATATTTACGATAGCAGTTTCCGCCACAGTGACAGTCTCATATAAAAATATTTCACAGGTCAAGAATTTGGGTTACACATCTGTAGAAACAAAATCCTATAAATATAACAGTGTCCAAAAAATTTTCGCCAGCATTGTGATACATTCACGCATATACACACATTTCATAACTCTTAAAGTACGATTCTTGGTTTCCAACAACCTTTTTCACAAACCAGAGTCCCTAACCACTATTCATTATTCCTTACCTTATTCATCAACACTTCTTCAATATTTCATCATTACAGATATGTAGCATAATCAAATAACTCATATAGCATCAGCTTACTGATCATAAACATACCACAACAGCATAATACACATAGTCATCGTAATAATAACATCATAACACCTCAGTCAACTCTCAAAATCGTCGTAGCCTCCTCCAATAATTTCAAAATCTAAAAAAATTCACTGCCCATGTCAAAAGTGTCATCTGCCTCAAACGCACTTCAAAAATCATGATCCCATACCAAATACATCATTCAAAGCTCTCATAGTATCACAATGGTTCCGAAAAAATATGAACAGTTTACAAAGTACAGACAAAATACAGTTTCATAAGTGTGAAGTTATCCAACTGTGTAATTGCGTAAACATCTTTCACTGATGTAGTAAGAAAATGTTTATCTCTCAGTTAAATAATCAGATAGCTGTATAATTATGTGTTAGAGAAATATGGTACCGATGTGTGAAGTTGTATAAGCAAATACCATATTAGCTAGGGCTCCTTGTTCTTGCCAAACACATGGTACACAAAGTAGGCGTGTACCCCGCTGAGGATTAATGTAATTATACCCTCAGGTGTTACAGATTACAACAATGGAATGAAATGTATCACAGAAAACCTTTGTATCATTGTACTTCAAATATCTTTAAAAATAAATGTTTTAAGTACAAAATTAATCACTCAAATACGTGTATTGTAGCGCTAAACTGTGCGTCTTGTTGTAAGATAATCTCTGTGGAAGTGTCGTAGTTAACGTCCTCTGAAAGCTAAGTTCTGCAGAAGTCAATGTACTTACCTCATGATAAACAAAAGTGAAATGCTTTAAGTATAGATATCTTAGTTATTATGCTTATTTCTGTGATGAAGAAAGTACTGTGCTGTGACGTATTGTTGTGCTAATAAAAAAAAAGGCTGTCTTATTGTAGCTACATCACAAAGTCACTATTAAACATGTTTTACTTTCAAGAAGAATTCAGAAAAACTGTGCAGATAGAAAGCAGATACAGCACAAAAGCAACAATGTAAATTGTGTCACACATTAGTAGCGTCGTGATATAATTGTGTAGCTGTCAAAGAAACCAAGTGCTAAGTCATCTTTAATCCCACAGAAAGTACTTCAAATAAAGAATGTCTTTTCAAGTAAACCAAAATGTTGCATGAAAATCTCATTAGCAGTGCCAGTATATGTTCTAAGTATGTGAGCCTGATAGTTGTTACGTAATCGTGCAGCTAACAAGCAAGAATGTACAAATACAACACTGTGTCATCTGTTCACTATAACAATGCAATCGTAATTTCTGTTTAAAAATGTTCCCTAGGTTCTAGACTGGATATTTAACTTCAAACATTGTTGCATGTTAACAGTTTCTTAAGTCTGACAAAGCATACTAGAAATGTGAAGTGAAAAGTTTTATGGCAAAGACAAAGTTAAAAAGCAGATTATCTCTCAATAAATGGTTTTACATGTGAAATGTGGTGTAAACCTTTACTCTTCTGCCAATGTGTTGTAGCTGAGCATAAGTTTTTGGATGTACTGAATTTCACCAGTAACATCAACTTGATGAGCACCACTCTCTATACATGCTTTTACTACTGGCTCACCATAAAATCTATAAGGACCAACACAGTTCACAACAACACGAGCTCTTGAGGCCATATGAAGCAGTGAGTCAAAATTCTGCAGGTCTGCCTCTATAATTGGTATGTATGACAAATCTTCCCCTGTTTTCTTACTGATATCATCTAAAATCTGCTTTAACTTCTTAGAGCTCCTACCAGCTATTCCCCAATCCATTCTTACAAATGTACTGTTTCTGATGGACACACCTCCAGATCATCCATTCTCAAAAATCCGCATCTCACTTCTCCACATCCACCACTGCTGGCGGCTCGCCTCCAACTGCGCAACGCTACGCGCTGTTAACATCCAGCTGCCGCTGCCCAACACTACAATGGCAGACAACAATGCAAACTAGCCACAGACTGCACACAGCACAGCCAGTGATTTTCACACAGAGCGCTACGTAACGTTGCCAATAAGAAAACATAAACAGCCTACTTACATTATCATCACCTGTAAAGAATAACTTCATTATCCGTAGTAGCATATTCTTCATCATTATTCATCACCATTCATTATCATCTGCAAAAAAGTCACTTCATTATTCGTTATACAACTATTCCTTATTTCTAGCATATTTCATCACTAAAACTAAGATGTGTAGTTCTGTCTGACAGCCTGCATCAATCGCTTCGTATTCTGAAAGAAAAAATTAGTTAAGACTGCTTTTATACGATGTGTATAGTATGTTCTTGTTAATGCTTGTTAATTCTGATCCATTTACTCTTCGTGACGATTGTATCTTCTTTCGTTCATTCCGAAGGTGAAATTCCCATTTCTGTTTAATTTATTTCGTTTACACGTTATTTCCTTCTGAAAATGATGAACAAAGATTAATGTCTTGCATTTAATTCATATACCCATTAAATAAAAACTGGTTTATAGTAACATAATTGAGCATACAGCATAGCATGACAGAAAACGTAATATGTCAAAAACATCGACAGTGTTCAGAAGCAAAAATGTACACGGTGTACACAACGTAGCAGCAAAAAAAAAAAAAAAAAAAAAAAAGTAAAGTAGTCAAGATGTTGAGATATCATATGGCAAAAATGTTAAAGCCAACTGGTGTTTGTTTTATCTTAACTATTTCATAGTGCATACAAAGAAAACAGGAAAACAATCATACATACATAAAAAATGGAAATTATGCACGGTCTTATGTGTAACGACAAGAAAAGCGACCTGTTAACCTTACCTTGCCAGGGACTTGCCAAGAAAGAGTACGACAATCATCAGTAAGTAGTCACATAAATATAATTGCATAAGTGGTCAAAAAAATGTGTAAGTTCATCTGGAAAAATATGCACGGTCTGATGTGTAACGACAAGAAAAGCGACCCGCTAACCTTACCTTGCCGGGCACTTGCCAAGAAAAAATACGATAATCATCAGTAAGTGTTCATGTGAATATAATTGCATAAGTGGTCATAAAAAAATTAGGAAATGGCATTACAGTGTGATAAATCATAAAGTATGTTCACTCAATAAAAGGTTTGATGTTCGAAATGTGGTGGTTCCCTTTGGTTTTTCTGGTTCTCAAAGTTTCGACGTGTACTACATTGGGGTGAGGAATGCTGCGAATCCGATATGGACCTGCATATAGAAGTTCAAATTTACTACACCTACCTTTTCCTCTATTGGATAAATAGTGTGTACGTACTAATATCATCTGTCCAATGTGAAAGTCACGGCGTGTACAAACCTGTTTTTGCTGTCTTCTCCGGCGCTCTGCGGCACGTTTGATGGTGTTCAGCGCAATGTAAGTTATTTCATGGTGTCGCAGTCGACGAGATGTAGGAAAGGTTACTAATTCTTTAATTTTGTTAGGTGGTTCAACATTTTTCAGTATAACAGACGGAGATAGCATAGTCGATTCATTTGGTATGGAATTAATTACGTCCTAGAATGAGATTATGTGTGTGTCCCAATCAATATCTCTTTTATGGCAATATATTCTAGACAGTTTACCAATTTCTTTCGTTAATCGTTCACAAGGTTTCGAAGAATCATGGTACCTGGATATATAGATCGGAAAAATGTTTCTAGCTCGTAACATACGTGTCCATATAGCAGATCGAAACTGTGGTGGATTGTCGGAAATTACTTTCAACACATGCCCTACATGAAATAGAAAATGTTTTACTAATGCTTTCGAAACAGTTTTAGCAGTAGCTTTGCGTAACGGAGTGAAGGTAACAAATTTTGAAGTTAGTTCAACAGCGACAAAGATGTAGCAAAAACCTCTATTAGTTCTGGGAATCGGACCAAAAATGTCTACAGCGGCCATATGTCTCAATTTAATAGGTACAATGGGATGCAATGGAGGAATATGTGAAGTCGTCTGATTTAGCTTTCTGGCATATTTTACATGACGCTAAAACTCGTCGTATACGTTTCTCCATGTTGGTAAAATAACAGTTCTGTCTCAGTATAAGAAAACATTTTCTGGCTCCGTAATGTGCGTAACTTAAATGAGTATACCAGATTAATTTGTTAACAAGTTCGTCAGGAATGCATAATAACCAATTGTTGCTGTCAGGATGAGAGCGGCGAAACAGAATGTCATTGCGTACAGTGTAATGGTTTCTAAAGGTAACATTATTTCTATCTTGCCAAAGATGTTTAATTTCTTTCCACACGTTGTCTTTACTCTGCTCTTGTGCTATGTCTTGTAATGACGACGAAATGAAATTTTCAAATGCAACTTGTTGAATGTACATGACGCTGAAATTTGCTTTGCAGAAGTTGGTTGCGATGTCTTGCTGATTGTTGTTAAGAGAACAGGATAGTGCGTCTGCTACAATATTTTGTGTGCCGGGAATGTGAACAATTGTAAAATTAAATTCCTGCAAATAAAGTTTCCACTACTTAATCTGTCGTGTGTAAATTTAGCCGAAAGTAAAAATTGTATCGCTCTATGATCTGTGTAAAGGTAGTGTGTCTTCCATAAAGAAAATGCCAAAATATGGTAAAAGCCCATACAACACATAATGTTTCAAGTTCTGTAACAGAATAATTTCGTTCAGCAGGTGACAGAATGCGACTTGCAAAAGCGATGTTTTTAATTACTGTACAACCATCTTCTTCAATTATCTGAAAAATATGTACGCCTAAAGCGGTGTTAGAACTGTCGGTGGCAATAGAAAAATTTCTGGTAAGATCTGGTTGCGATAAAAGTGGTGCATTCAACAAGGCTTGTTTCAGGTTCACAAATTCAGAATGTGCTTGCCTATCCCAGGACCAAATAGTGTCTTTACCTGTCAATTGACATAATCTAGGAGTGTCTAAAGCGGAGTAATTAATAAATTTACGAAAAAGTTAATTAAACCCAAAAAACTGCGTAGTTGTTTCTTCGTCGTAGGAACAGTAATGTCATGTAGAGCTTGAAGTTTTTCCGGGTCAGGCGTAATGCCTTCTGCTGAAATTACATGTCCAAGAAACATTATAGAAGTTTTACCAAAGTGCGAATTACTGAGGTTAACTGTGAGTCCTCGTGCACGAGAAGTTTGCAACAGTTGTTCAAGAATCAGATTATGTTCAGTCCAGTTAGCTTGTGCAATAAGAATGTCGTCTACGTACGTTGTGATTCTGTCCTTAAGTTCTGTCGGAAGTATTGTATTCAAACCGCGAATAAATGCTTCTGAAGAAATAGTTAAGCCGAACGGTAGTTTACAAAATTGATAACAGTCACCAAAACAAAGGAAAGCCGTGTACTTTCTGCAGTTCGGATGGAGTTGAATTTGCCAAAATCCCGATTTCAAATCTAAAGTGGAATAAATTGCAGTACCATGAAATTTTTGTAGAAGTTCTTCTAGTGTCTGTGGGCGATCTGTTTCATTAATAATAATGTCATTGATGTGACGCGAATCAAGCACGAGGCGAAGTGAGCCATCCTTTTTCTTAACAATATGGAGCGGGTTTATGTGCGGACTAACTGCCGGTTCAATAATTCCTTGGTCAAGCATATCTTGCAATTCTTTCTTAACTTGTTTTCTATGAATATACGGAATAGGATAATGCTTGGCTTTAAATGTGTCGTGCTGTTTAACTTGAAATTCATACATAAAACCGGACATAGTACCAGGAACGTTGTCAAAAGCTGGAGCTTGCTGTAAAAGAATTTTGTGTAATTGCGTGCGTTCGTCGTCTGTATTTGAACAGCTCTGTTTAACTTTATCAGAAATTATCTGTATAACGTCATAGTCGGCTTCGTATGGAGTATTAGAGTTGTGTACGTACGTATCTGTGAACAATGTGGAATTACATTCTATGTTACGTGATGCGGAAATGACCTCTGTCCGATTAATTGTTTGTTCTTCTGCAGATAAAGAGTGCTAAAATTCTAAAGCTAGTTGTACATTTTCATCCTTTAACCTTAAATAGGAATTTTGTAAGTCAATAATTGCGTCGTGTTGTACCAGAAAATTCGTACCTAAAATAACGTCTGTTGTTAATAAGGGAACAATCCAAAAATTTGAGTGAAATGTATGACCTGCAATACAAAATGATAAATGTGTCTGTAATTTTACATCTACTCCTTTACTAGATACTGCTTCTTTTACTTTCGTTTTGCCTAATGGCAACGTAGGATAAGTATTCTCTTTGTTACACTCCTTGAAAGTTTCTTCATTTATAACTGACATAGGTGATCCAGAATCGATTACTGCTGAAAATTTTGATGATCCAACTTTAACTTCGATGACAGAGTGTGAAATGGTTTTTTGAACAACTGGTCTTTCCTGCAAAAGAGTGTCTCTGATGTCCTCAAAAGTAATTACATTTTCATGAACAACATTCTGCGTGTCAAAGTAGTGCTTGGGTTGCTGGAAGATGCGACCTGTCCTATATCTAGTCAAATTCTATCTGACGTGTTATTATTTTCAGGAGGATGCTGTGGCATTTCGACTATTTGAACTGTTCTGTTATTTCTTCCAGACGTATTACGTTCTGGATGATACCTACTGTCTGGTTCATTCATGATAATATGTTGTTGCTGATTTTCTTGCTGCTGATAAGATCGACTGTTATTAAATGTATGCTGAAAATTGTGCTCATTATTTTTACGTCTGTCGTGATAATCATTTCTATACGGTGCATTGCGATAGGAATTGAAGTAGTGTGTCTTCTGTACGTACTGATTCCCTTGTTGCTGTGCGTTACTATTTGTTGGGGGCGACGCTATACGCGTACGCGGCGAAACATTAAAGCCTGGTTGACCTTGTACATTATATTGTTGGTTAGGTATGCTAACAGGTTGGTTTTGATGCTGTTGTTGGGAAAAACGTCTATTGTTACCAAAATGTGGTTCCTCTTGCTGATAATTTTGTCGATACGGATAATTAAAATTTCGTCTGTTATTAAAGTTCTGGTGGTTATCGTTCCTGAAGCGTCTATTAGCTTTGCTATTGAAATTACGTGGCTGATCGTAAATGCTGTATGTTTGTTGACCTTTGTTATTATATGAAAAATTTTTGTTTATAAAGGAATAATCCGATTGCTGCACTTCCAAAAGCTGTAACAGATCTCTGAATGCCGAAATATTTTCTTTCTGCTGACCCGTTAAAAGTGACACTCTTAATGATCATGGTAATTTAGAAATACATAATTGAATAAGTGCAGATTCACTGTATGGTTCACTTAAGTACTGGTTTTGTTGGACCATGTGCTCAAAACATTGCGTGACACTGGGAAAATTTGAGTTCTCATAATTCGGTAAACTAATTAGTTCATCCTTAACTCCGCACTGTGTCATCTTCGACCATTACGCTGACAGAAAAGCATTCTGAAATTCTTCTACCGAGTAGCATTGTCTCGCGATCGGTCTCATACGAGTTGCCGGTTCGCCTTCCAAAAAACTGCAAATAAATTCAAGTTTGTGTGTTACGGGCCTAGTCGGTGGAAAAGCAAAGCTAAATTGTTGTATCCAATCCAAGGGGTGAATCTGTGTTCTGCCGTTTTTAAATGCTTTAAATTTTCTCACGGATAGAAAATGTTTGTAATCAAAATTATCATCTCTGTACGTCTGAACAGGTTCACGATTGTATGAGAATCTATTTGTCTGTGACTGTTCGAAATCTAGGTCACGTACTCTCTGTAAATTACCTAAATTATACTGGCTGTGCGAGTCTGACAAATGTTCGCAAAGTGGCGTCTGCTGTGATGTGTTAAACGCTGAAACATTTTTCATCTCTGTTACTTCTTGCTGTAAAGTTGACAATTTTCTACGTAATTTATTATTAGATGAATCTATCTCACTGATTGTCTGCTGTAGATTTTGGAATTCAGGTGTTTGGTTAAACGAAATCGGTGAAGTATCGTCTGATTTGCTATCATTATTACTTTCAATAACGTCAATACGACTGGCCAATTCATCATATTTTTCAGTCAGTATTGATGACCGTGAAGTAGATAAGTGAATCAAGTCTGCTAACATGGAAGCAAAATTAGACATGGTGGATGAAGCAAAGAGGACAGGAAAAGCAGACTAGCAAAGACAAAGATGGCATTCTTTGGCAAAAGTAGTCCAACAGTACCGAACATTGGCCTCAGTTTGAAGAAGAAATTTCCAGGCATGTGTGTTTGGAGCACAGCTTTGTACAGAAGTGAATCATGAACTGTGAGAAAACTGGAAAAGAAGAAAATCGAAGTCGAGAAGTGGCGAAATAGTGTCCTGTCGTCATTGCCCCACGCAGTCGAACATTGTGCCACTTTTACCGTATCAGGCCTGGCAACAACATTAAACACTAATTTGTGGTGGCCGTACTACTGTCACAGTGAATAACACCTTTGATCATTTACATTCACGTTGACGATGTGTATGTGTAGAATGTTGCATCTCTGGATGCTTTACTTTTTTGTCAGGCAGTATAGTTTTAGCCTGTCTGCATTCTTCTTTTCTTAGTATGCTTATCGGTAGCGAAGTTTTGTTTCTGGACTCGAAATGTCATTTATAATACAGTTACTCGTTCTCCCAACGGTTCATTTAATCCCGTCAGCTAACAAAATTTATTTCCGTTTAACACTGTTGCTTTTGCTTACATTTTACTAACGGGAAATAATACAGGCTTGTAGAAATGTTTAATATTCGTATTAACGTGGCACCCGTGCTCTAGGTGTAGCCTTTTTGATTAGTAATCAAAACGTGCTCGGTCCCGGGACCTAGATCTTGGTAGCGTGCGGAACTACCACGCCCGCCGGCCAGCGCTCCGCTCTTGGAGTTGTTTACTTCTGGATCGCAGTGCTCTTGTTTATAGAGTATTGATTCTTCCTGACTAATGTCTTAAACTTCAGCCTACTCTTCATCACTACTGTATTGTGTTTTGAGTCTATATCTAATCCTGGGTACACCTTACAATCCAGTATCTGATTTTGGAATATCTGTCTAACCATGACGTAATGTAACTGAAATCTTCCCGTATTACCCAGCCGTTTTCAAATATACCTCCTCCTCTTGTGATTCTTGAACAGAGTATTCCCTGTTACTAGCTGAAACTTGTTACACAACTCAATTAGTCTTTCCCCACTATTTTTCCTTGTCCTGAGCCCACATTCTCCTTTAACCTTTTCTTCTATTCATTCTCCTACAACTGCATTCCAGTCCCCCATGACTATTAGATTTTCATGCCAAGTTACATATTGTATGACCCTTTCAATATCCGCATGCACTTTCTCTATCTGTTCATTTTCAGCTTGCGACGTCGGCATGTATACCTGAACTATCGTTGTCGGTGTTGGTTAGGTGTCGTTTCTGATAAGAACAACCCTGTCACTGAACTGTTCACAGTAAAATACTCTCTGCCCTATCTTCCTATCCATAACGAATCTTACTCCATTTTCTGCAGCTGTTGATATTACCCTATAATCATCTGACCAGAAATACTTGTCTTCTTTCCATTTCACTTCACTGACCCCTGATATTTTTAGATTGAGCCGTTGCATTTCCGTTTTCACATTTTCTAGTTTTCCTACCACGTTCAAGCTTCTGACATTCCACATCCCGACTAGTAGAACGTTATCCTTTCGTTGATTATTCAATCTTTTCTCATGGTAACCTCCCCCTTGGCAGTCCCCTCCCAGCGATCCGAATAGGGGACTATCCGGAATCATTTGCCAATGGAGCGATCATCATGACACCTCTCCAGCGACAGGCCACATGTCCTGTGGATACACGTTACATGTCTTTAATGCAGTGGTTTCTACTGCCTTCGGCATCCTAATGCTGTTGAACATTGCTGATTCCTCCGCCTTTCGGGGCAGTTCCGACCCCAAGGACGTTAGAGTGCCCTGATCATCTGTCCACTCCTCCGCCCTCTTTGACAAGGCCGTTGGCAGAGTGAGAGTGAGGGTGACCTCTTATGCCGGAAGTCTTCGGCCGCCAATGCTAATTAATAATCAAAATTTAAGCAGTGGAGGGATTCGAACCCGGGACCGAAGACGTTTTTGATTATGAATGAAAGACTCTACCCCTACAACCAGCTCCCTCATTGTGTCAAAATCCAAGGTCTTGCCATTGGTGGGGGTCTACAGAAAAGAAGCGTCGCTACCATTATCGTCGCTATCGTTATCGTCGCAGCCAGCGTTCGATGTCTTGGCACTGAATTCACAGCCGATATGCGTCGCTGAACGGCTATTAACAGTAGGCGTTTGCTGCAGACCATCAGAGCTAACCTTGCAGACCACTGGCTATGAGCCCTCGACATTTTCCAATGCGCCCAATATGTGAACATCTACCATGCCTACCATATACGACGTGGGGCTCAGATACTACCAATCCCAAATCCCCTGGATATTATTCAAAGTGCAGTATGACTCCCTTCCACTGCTGCGGGACCGTGGTGGGTCGGGACTTACACATGTGCCGGCCGGAGTCACGGCTACACATCAGCTCCCAAATCAATAGTCGGACATACTCATCCACACTACATCACTGGACTCCTATACCAAGACTTTGCGCCGCTCTCTTTGTCCACACAAATTTGCGCGCTGGGTAGCCGCGCGGTTTAAGGCGCCTTGCCACAGTTCGCGCGGCTTCGCCCCGTCGGAGGTTCGAGCCCTCCCTTCGGCATGGGTGTGTTTGTTGTCTTTAACATAAGTTAGTTTAAGTTAGGTTAAGTGGTGTCTAAGCCTAGGGACCGATGACCTCAGCAGTTTGGTCCCATAGGAACTTACCACACATTTCCAAATTTCGACTCAAATTTTGTTATCGACTATCCCATCCCCTCTTTTCATATCTGACAGTTTTTCCTGGACTTCAGTTATGTCTACCAGTCTTTAAAATTTACGTATTTGTTTCAGACGAAGACAGGAGTCGTAAACCAGCTTGGTCGTTGGCGGTCTCACAGTGTATGCTTCAGAAAATTCCCATAGTTTTGAAGGATTCCCGTACGGTGTTTATTAAGTCCTTGGCTAAAGCCGTAATATCCCTCATAGACGTAAGATGGCGGAGACTGTCTACAACTGCTAAGTCGAAACTGTAAGCAGTGCAGTGCAGATAACGTGCTTTTGGTTACATATCCAAAACTAATTTTTTCAGTCCTTTGAACTTACGTCTCATATTCGAGGCACCATCATAGCACTGTCCTCTTAAGTTATCCACTGACAAATCCAGACGAGCAAAAACATCTTTCAAAATACTAAACAGAGTTTGTGATTCAGTGTTGGGGGTCTCGTATGAGCCAATAAAATCTTCGTTGATGATTAAGGAAGCATCGACAGTACAAATACAAAATAACAGTTGTTCGTGAATCAAAGAAGCACTTGTTTCGTTAAATATAATAGAAAAATGTTCAGTCTTCTTGACTGAAGCCAATACCCTTCTCACCACCGATTTTCCTAGTAGATAAACGATCTCGTTTTGAATATCGTGGGATGTCCACTTACACCCCGAACGCCCCAACCAATCTTGAAACTCAGGTATGTCATTCCTTCGGAGTTCCAACAATTGAAAAAAATTTGAGTTTACATGTTCATGACCTCTAATTGCTAGTCCTTTTCGGCAAGAAAGAGCATGGTAGAAAAATTGGTCTCAAGAGCTAAACGGCCTTTCTTCACCACACCATCTAACTGTTCATTCAATTGGGATGCCACACTTTGGTTAATGATAGAATTTAGTTTCAGAACACCTTCTTTATGCGTAAATGTATCTTCAAGAAGACTGAATTTTTCCAAAGCCTTTTTCCAGTTAGAAAACCCTACGGAAGCAAATGAATCTTCCTTTTTTGAAGAAAATTGTTAGAGATTTTTAGCACCAGCCTCTTTTCAGGTTTTGCAAAAAACTGTTACAGTAGATGCTTCATATTCTAGCCATGTACATTTGATCAACCAAGACTTATGAAATGATCTTCCCTTATCGGATTGTCCAGGTTTCGGCTGTGAACGGTTCTTGCCTGAAGGCAACGAAGCAATTGACACACAATAATTGTTGGAGTTTGACTTGCAGTATCATCAACTTCCAAGCACGCCTTTTTGGTTATAAATTTATACATTGCAAACTTAATTCACAATACACTAAGTGACTAAAGTAAAAAGAAAATATAGTCATATAAAATAGTCCACTAGACACTGAAGTCGGCACACTAAACATGTCTGCAGCATGCACTGAACGAAACTATCCCCTCTGAATGAATGCGACAGCAGGATGGACTTCATATAGCCACGGCGTCGTAATGTCTCGAAGCGTCAAGGCGATGCGAGGCAGAGGGTTCCTGGCGGTTCTGCTCCAGTCCTTTCGATGTCGCCGCGACCGCGAAGGTTCGCGCACCGGGACAAACTCTAAGTGTGCCCGCAGCACAGTACCACTATCACGATTCACACCACTCGTTTTCAGTTAACCTGCTTACTACCATAATAATTATTTGTTTCAACTCATTACTGAATGTTTTTTAGGAGGTAACTATGGTCAAACAAGGAAAACAAAAAATTCCAACATAATTTTGTGATTAAACAAAGTATAATATAACTAATATTTTTCTTAAGTTATTGGGGGGCTCCGGCACCCCCCCCCCCCCCCCCCCAACGAATGTTTGAAGGGGCTCGGGCCCCCTTAGGCCCCACAGAGTCGGTGCCTGTGACTGGTTGTGGTTAATTTGATTGGTGGTCTGCATCGGGTTGAATCTTCGCACTTTAGGTTTATTTTTCGCCCAGTGAGGTTGGAAATGCACTGCACTGCCATTCAATCTTTTGCCGCCATTCAGCTGTTGTTTTTTTGCTGAACTTGGAAGCCTGAATTCTGCTGCGCTCTACTATTATTATTGTCGGTCCTGGGTGATATGCGAAGTTCTTGTTTACACTAGTCGACGACCCATTCCCATGATCTGTAGCTCTTAAGTCTTTGTTTAATAAGTCGATGTTATCGACGACAGAGAGAAGGTCTTCGACATTGTCTGCGGGAGCATACATGAGTGTTTCACGTATCTCGACCAGTAGCTTTCCCTCAATAATCTTCAAAATATCTACCTATGGGACTGGAGTATCCCAATATCTACTTTTATTTAGGTACTTCAAGTACTGACCCAAGCTCCTACTCTTGACTGAAATTGTTCTCGATTATACACCTCTTTTTTCAGTCGTTCTTGAATTCCCTTAGACCAATACCTACTCAAGAATGCTCGCTCAAAATCCTCGTTGGTGCCACAAGTTTCCATTTTATCCATGCATCATAAACTACCTTCCCCTTGTACGTATCCAGGGACAAAGGAAATCTTTTGCGCGTCAGTCTATGCACGGGGTAAAACATCACTGAATCCGCGAATGAAAACGACGGGGTAGCAGTTTTCTTCTCCGGACAGAAGGCTTGGAACTGCTGGTGCTTTAGGAGTTTTTCTATCAACATTTGGGCGTATACATTTTTGGGTGGTATATTGCCATAAATAGAGTCAGACACCGCATGTGCACTTTTTGTCGTAGGTGTCGGGCTACTCATCACTGAAGCCGAATTCATCACATTTTGCTTCGGGTCGTCGGAAAATGTGATATGTGTCAGAACGACTCGCTCATATTTCCTTTAGTGACTTGGAACATTCTTCGACCGATTTGGTTAGATTGTCTTTCCACTTCGAGAAAACTTCACCAAATTGTTGGCTTATCACATCACTATCAATCTGGATCGTTGTGGAATCTGATACATTAGCCAGTTAAACGATTTGCACAGCTTGTGGCAGTTGCTCGTTAAAACATTGTGTCATCCTCTCTTTTATAAATACGACACAATCTGATTCAACAAGTTTCAATTTGAACACAAGGGAATCTACGGTTGTGGTAACATCTTTTGCTTCGGTTTGGATTTTGGAGGTTTCCTCAGGAACTTTCTCCTGGAATAGCTTAAGATTTGCCATTTACGTAGCAATATCACTTTTCTGAATGCTTAAACTATCCAATTAGCACCTCAAACTCTCAAAATCTTGTGTGGTTGACAATGACTCAACCATAGCAATATACCTTAGCGTAGTTAGCCTGATATTTGCTTGTTCTGTACTAGTGCCCCCTGCTGCTTTACGAGACCGTCTTGTTTAGCAGAGACTGTTCTACTACTACAGTGTGAACTGTAGTAGAAATTTTGTTTTGTTCTGCTGCCATTGATTCTAGTGCGGAAGCTTTCCTAGACTGTTCAGTTGCTATGGATTACTCTTTAGCAAACATCGATTGTTGATTTTCTGTCAACGTCGGCACCGCTTGGGATATATTAACTAACAGTTCTTTAATGTTAAACTCTTCAGTCCTGGCTGTGCTCATTACAGGTACTGAACTATAAGTGGAATATTGTCCGTTCTGTTCTGTTCCCGTTCCATTCTCGACTAGGCGCGTGTCCTAACCATAAATCACTAAACAAAAAATTTTCACACGACCCACGTAGTTTAAAAATACACACATAAAATCAGTACAAAGCTACACATGAATTAAAAAAAACACACATCAGTAACTAATAGAAACAGGCAGAAAAGGACAGTATTAGATTCCAGACGGCTGAACTTGTTGTTGCTTGCCTGCAGCCTGGACATTCAAATGATCTGTTGAGATGAACCATATAGCATCAGGTCAGCCTGCTGACCCCTCTGTTCCCGTTGTGGTCTCGAACAAGTACAGGGTATGCAATACAGAAACACACCTTACAGTACACTTCTTATTAATAGTATACATACACGAAAATGACACTAAATCATAACAAGTTCCCTAACTTTGCAAGCAGTCCTCTCACGGTCGCCACTCTGGAATGAAACTGATACGCAAAAACAAAAATTATTAATTAATTAACTTGATCTTTGACTTTAGTCTTTGACACAGATGAGACAGGTACGGCATTAAAACAATTTTTTTTTTTTTTTTTTTTTTTTTTTGCATGGAGGCATACATATAACATTTTTTACCTGTCCAATACAAAAAATTTGTGAAAAAATTTGACTATAGATGAATGTGTTTTCTTCTTGGCTGCTGTAAGGAGAGAACGGATTAGGTACACGATCAGTTGGTGGTAGGAGGTTTCTGCTTCTCTGGTTCTCAGAGAATGCCAGGCAAAGTCGGAGAAAACTGCTACAACTCGCGATCAAGGCGCCGTCTGCCTTAGCAACTACAATATTTACAGTCGCCGTAAGATTTTCTGGAAAACACTTTCAAAATGAGAAGGCTGAACAAACAGTGCCAGTGTGATTTCTTCTAAACAACAAACTGGTCGCTTAGGGAACGTCTTGAACGTACAAGCTGATGGCGAAATATTGCGCGTCGTTCGCTCCGTGATAGTAGCAGATTCACCCAGTACTGTTAATTCACGAAGAAATCACTACGCACTGTATTGCGAAACACACTAGCAGCCTTTTCAGTAGTTGCAGGGGCAACAGTCTGGATGGTTGACTGATCTGGCCTTGTAACATCAACCAAAACGGCCTTGCTGTGCTGGTACTGCGAACCTGAGGGCATGCAGCTTTACTGTATGGTTAAATGATGATGGCGTCCTCTTGGTAAAATATTCCGGAGGTAAAATAGCCCCCCATTCGAATCTCCGTGCGGGGACTACTCAGGAGGACATCGTTATCAGGAGAAAGAAAACTGGCGTTCTACCGATTGGAGCGTGGAATGTCAGATCCCTTAATCGGGCAGGTAGGTTAGAAAATTTAAAATGGGAAATGGATAGGTTAAAGTTAGATATAGTGAGCATTATTGAACTTCGGTGGCAGGAGGAACAAGACTTCTGGTCAGGTGAATACAGGGTTATAAATACAAAATCAAATAGAGGTAATGCAGCAGTAGATTTAATAATGAATAAAAAAAATAGGAGCTCGTGTAAGCTACTACAAACAGCATAGTGAACGCATTATTGTGGCAAAGATAGATACGAAGCCCACGCCTACCACAGTAGTACAAGTTTATATGCCAACTAGCTCCGCAGATGACGAAGAGTTAGTTAAATTTATGATGAGATAAAAGAAATTATTCAGATTGTGGAGGGAGACGAAAATATAATAGTCATCGGTGACTGGAACTGGATAGTAGGAAAAGGAAGAGAAGGAAACGTAGTAGGTGAATGTGGAATGGGGCTAAGGAATGAAAGAGGAAGCCACCTGGTAGAATTTCGCACACAGCATAACTTAATCATAGCCAACACTTGGTTCAAGAATCATAAAAGATACATGGAAGAAACCTGGAGATACTGGAAGTTCTCAGATAGATTATATAATGGTAAGACAAAGATTTAGGAACCAGGTTTTAAATTGTAAGACATTTTCAGGAGCAGATGTGGACTCCGACCACAATCTATTAGTTATGAACTGTAGATTAAAACTGAAGAAACTGCAAAAAGGTGGGAATATGAGGTGATGTGACCTGGATAAACTGAAAGAACCAAAGATTGCAGAGACCTTCAGGGAGAACGTTAGGAAACGATTGACAAGAATGGGGGCAAGAAATATAGTAGAAGGAGAATGGGTAGCTTTGAGAGACGAAATGGTAGAGGTAGCAGAGGATCAAGTAGGTAAAAAGACGAGGGCTAATAGAAATCCTTGGGTAATAGAAGAAATATTGAATTTAATTGATGAAAGGAGAAAATATAAAAATGCAGTAAATGAAGCAGCCAAAAAGGGAATACAAAAGGCTCAAAAATGAGATCGACAGGAAGTGCAAAATGACTAAGCAGGGATGGCTAGAGGACAACTGTAAGGATGTAGAGGCACATATCACTAGGGGTAAGATAGATACTGCCAACAGGAAAATTAAAGAGACCTTTGGAGAAAAGAGATCCACTTGCATGAATATCAAGAGCTCAGATGGAAACCCAGTTCTAAGCAAAGAAGGGAAAGCAGAAAGGTGGAAGGAGTATATAGAGGGTATATACAAGGCCAATGTTCTTGAGGACAATATTATACAAATGGAAGAGAATGAAGGCGAAGATGAAATAGGAGATATGATACTGCGTGAAGAGTTTGATAGAGCACTGAAAGACCTAAGTCGAAACAAGGCCCCAGGAGTAGACAAAATTCCATTAGAACTAATGGCAGCCTTCGGAGAGCAAGGCCGAACAAAACTCTACCATCTAGTGAGCAACATGTATGAGACAGGCGAAATACCCTCAGACTTCAAGAAGAATATAATAATTACAATCCCAAAGAAATCAGGTGTTGACAGATGTGAAAATTACCGAACTATCATTTTAATAAGCCGCGGCTACAAAATACTAACATGAATTCTTTACAGACGAATAGAAAAACTGGTAGAAATCGACCTTGGGGAAGATCAGTTTGGATTCTGTAGAAATGTTGGAACACGTGAGGCAATACTGACCCTACGACTTATCTTAGAAAATAGATAAAGGAAAGTCAAACCTACGTTTCTAGCATTTTATAGACTTAGAGAAAGCTTTTGACAATGTTGACTGAAATACTCTCTTTCAAATTCTGTAGGTGGCAGGGGTAAAATATAGGGAGAGAAAGGCTATTTACAATTTGTACAGAAACCAGATGACAGTTATAAGAGTCGAGGGACACGAAAGGGAAGCAGTGGTTGGGAAGGGAGTGAGACAGATTTCTAGCCTGTCCCCGATGTTATGAAATCTGTAAGTTGAGCAAGCAATAAAGGAAACAAAAGAAAAATTCTGAGTAGGAATTAAAATCCATGGAGAAGAAATAAAAACTTTGAGGTTCGCCGATGACATTGTAATTCTGTCAGAGACAGCAAAGGATTTGCAAGAGCAGCTGAACGGAATGGACAGTGTCTTGAAAGGAGGATGTAAGATGAACATCAACAAAAGCAAAACAAGGATAATGGAATGTAGTCGAATTAAATCAGGTGATGCTGCCGGAATTAGATTAGGAAATGAGACAAAGTATTAAATGAGTTTTGCTATTTGGGGAGCAAAATAACTGATGATGGTCGAAGTAGAGAGGATATAAAATGTAGACTGGCAATGGCAAGGAAAGCGTTTTTGAAGAAGAGAAATTTGTTAACATCGAGTATAGATTTAAGTGTCAGGAAGTCGTTTCGAAAGTATTTGTATGGAGTGTAGCCATGTATGGAAGTGAAAGGTGGACGATAAATAGTTTAGACAAGAAGAGAATAGAAACTTTCGAAATGTGGTGCTACAGAAGAATGCTGAAGATTAGATGGGTAGATCACATAACTAACGAGGAGATGTTGAACAGGACTGATGAGAAGAGAAATTTGTGGCACAACTTGACTAGAAGAATGGATAGGTTGGTAGGGCATATTCCGAGGCATCAAGGGATCACCATTTTAGTATTGGAGGGCAGCGTGGAGGGTAAAAATGGTAGAGGGAGGCCAAGAGATGAATACACTAAACAGATTCAGAAGGATGTAGTTTGCAGTAGGTACTGGGAGATGAAGAAGCTTGCACAGGATAGAGTAGCATGGAGAGCTGCATCAAACCAGTTTCTAGACTGAAGACCACAACAACAACATCTACAACAAAAAACTCAATGTCGAGACGGCACTACTTATTTCCAGTAATTACAATAAAATTTATATACTCACCTTTTTTCAGCAAAGAGCGTTGTTCTCAGAGTAAAGAGCGTTGTCGTATCAAATTATGGTAGCGCATCTTCACTGTCACTCGCAGCCGGAATTTATAATTATATTACATTATGTAGGGACATTAGCCTGTCAATTTCATTATCCCCGGTACGGGACTACAAGTCCCACTGTCACACCTTCACCTGCCCATGTTAGGCAAAATTTTTCTGCCTGATTTATGTAGTACTATCACCATCTGAGGGTGGTACGGGACTACAAGTCCCACCGCCACACCTCCAATGTGAATTGCAGTGACGCAGTCATTGCCCTGTGGAAATTTACTGCCTCACCGACACAGTTAGACCGCAATAGACCGGTGATGCTGTATTGTAACTTATCACCCCGGACTACAAGTCCATTTAAAAAAAAAAAAAAAAAAAAAAAAAACTTGTCAATTTGTCTGATTATTGAGAGATGCTGTTTTCCGGGAAGGAGGTAGACATTTGAAGTTGTAATTTGTCTCATACATTAAGATGTATGTGATTATTAGATATATTATGATTGTTAGGAATTCGTTCATCAACAGGGGCGTAGGGGGTAATTCCCGTTGACCCAGAATCATCATATTTGACGGTACGTAAGTTTTCATAGTTTAAGTAAAGCAAAAAAATCCGAAAATTCTTAATTTGTAATTATGTCACTCGTGTACCCGTAGGTCATGTGGCCTGTAATTGAAAAATGTCAAGATGATATCTCCACTGGCGAACGAATGTCCACTAGTTCCCTATGGGTATCTACTGAAGGGATCGCCAAGTGAGATGTGACCATGAGAAAAATATTGAGAAACGAACCAAAGGATAATGTTCGATGAGTCGAGGAGTGGAATGTCAAAAGTCTGAACGTGCTAGGAAAGCTAGAAAGTCTGAAAAGGTAAATACTAAGGCTCCATCTAGATATAGTGGGTGTCAGTGAAGTGAAATGGAAAGATGATAAAGATTTCTGGTCACATGAGTACAGGATAATATCAATATTGGCTGAAAATGTTATAACTGGAGCAGAATTCGTTATGATTACGAAGATAGGGCAGAGAGTGACTTACTGTGAACAGTTCAGTGAAACTGTGGTTCTCATCAGAGTGGACAGAAAACCAATACCGACAACAATAGTTCAGGTGTACATGGCGACGTCACAAGCCGAAAATGAGAAGACAGAGATAGTATATGATGATACTGAACGGGTAATTCCGTAGGGAAAGGGAGATGAAAGTCGAAAAGCCATTGGCGACTGGATTGCGGTTGTATTGGAAGGAGTAGATGAAAAGATTACAGGAGAATATGGGCTTGGTCCAAGGACTGAGAGAAGATGAAGTTTCACTCAGTTCTGCAATAAATTTCAGCTAGTAATAACGAATACTCCGTGAAGAATTACAAAAGGAGGAAGATTAGTTGGAAAACGCTTGGAGATACGGAGAGACTTCACCTGGATTACATTATGCTCAAGTAGGGATTCCGAAATGAGGTACTGGATTGTAAAGCGTATCTAGGATTTAATTTTCTAATAGCGAATACTCTGTTCAAGAATCACAAGTGGAGAAAGTATACTTGCAAATGTCCGTTAGACACCGAAAGGTATCAGTTAGCTTTCACCATGGTCGGGCACAGAGTCCGAAATCAGATACTGAATTGTAAGGCATATAAAGGAGACGGTACAGACTCAGATCACAATTTAGTAATGATGAAGAGTAGGTTGAAGTTTAAGACACTTGTCAGGAAGAATCAGTGCGCTAAGAAGTGGGATACGGAAGTACTAAGAAATGAAGAGATACGCTTAAAGTTCTCTCAGGCTGCAGACTTGCGATAACGGGTAGCTCAGTAGATAGTATAGTTGAAGAGGAAGAGACATCTCTAAAGAGAGCAGTTACAAAAGTTGGAGAGAAAACCGAAGGTACAATGAAGTGAACTGCGATAAACGAAGGTAACAAATGAAATATCTCAGCTGATAGAGAAGAAAGTACAAAAACGTTCAGAGACATTCAGGAATACAGAAATACAAGTCAATTAGGAACGAAATAAAGACGAAGTGCAGGCTAAGGCAAAACGATTACATGAAAAACTGTGAAGAAACCGTAAAAGAAATGATCGTCGGAAGGACTGATTCAGCATATAAATTAGTCAAAACAACCTTCGGTGAAATTAAAAGCAAAGGCGGTACCATTAAGTGTTCAATGGGAATTTCTCTTTTAAATGCAGAGGAGAAACGGGATACATGGAAAGAGTATATTGAGGACCTCTACGAGGCGGAAGACTTGTTTGACGACGTGATAGAAGAAGAAACAAGAGTCGACAGGAAAGATGCTATAGGTCCAGTAATAGAATCAGAATTTAAAAGAGCTTAGGAAGACTTAAGATCTAATAAGGCAGACAACTTTGCATTGAAATTTCTAAAATCAATGGGGGAAGAGGAAACAAAACGACTATTCACGTTGGTGCGTAGAATGAATGAGTCTGGCGATATGCCATCTGACTTTCGGAAAAATATCATCCACACAATTCCTAAGATTGCAAGAGCCGACAAGTCCGACAATTATCTCACAATCAGCTCAACAGATTATGTATCAAAGTTACTGACAAGAACAATACGCAGAAAAGTGGAAAATAAAATTGAAGATCTGTTAGATCACTATCAGTTTGGTTTTAGGAAAGGCAAAGGCACCAGAGAAAGGCAGTTCTGACGTTGCAGCTGGTAATGGAAGCACGACTGAAGAAAAGTGGAAACACGTTCATAAGATTTGTCGACCTGGAGAAAGTGTAAAATGGTGCAAGATGTTCGGAATTTCGAGAAAAATATGCATAAGCTATAGGGAAATGGGAGTAATATACAGTATGTATAAGAACCAAGAGGAGTCAATAAAATTGGAAGACCAAGAACGATTGTATCGGATTAAAAAGGATGTAAGAGAGGGATGTAGTCTTTCGCCCCCGCTGTTCAATCTACACATTAAAGAAGCAATGACGGAAATAAAAGACAGGTTCAAGAGTGGGATTAAAATTCAGGGTGAAAGGATATCATTGAGAAGATTAGCTGATGACATTGCTATTCTCTGTGAAAGTTTAAAAGAACTGCAAGATGTGATGAATGGAATGAAAAGCCTGATGAGTACGGAATACAGATTGACTGTAAATTCAGGAAATAGCAAAGGCATGAGGAGCACCATAAATGAGAACAGCGAGAAACTTAACATCATAGTTGGGGATCACGAAGTAGAAGAAATTAAGGAATTCTGACGCCTAGGCCGCGAAATAACACATGACTCACGGAGCAAGGAGGACATCAAAAGGGCAGTGGTGAAAAAGGTATTTCTGACCAGGAGAAGTCTGCTACTACCAACCATAGATCCTAACTTCAGGAAGAAATTTATGAGAATGTACGCTTGGAGCACATCATTGTATGGTAGTGTGAGATAGAATGTAGGAAAAAAGAATAGAATCGAAGCCCTTGAGATGTAATGTTACAGAAGAAAGCTGAAAATTAGGTGAATGGATAAGGTAAGGAGTGAGGAGGTTCTCCCAGAATCGGCGAGGAAAGGAAAATATGGAAAACGCAGACAAGAAAAAGTGACGTAATGATAGGACATCTGTTACGGCATCAGGGCATAACTTACAAGGTACTAGAGGGAGCTGTAGAGGCTACAAAATATAGAGGAAGACAGAGATTGGGATACATCCAGCAAATAATTGAGAACGTAGGGCCGGCCGTTGTGGCCGAGTGGTTCTAGGCGCTTCAGTCCGGAACCGCGTGACTGGTCACAGGTTCGAATCCTGCCTTGGGCATGGATGTGTGTGATGTCCTAAGGTTAGTTAGGTTTAAGTATTTCTAAAATCTAGGGGACATCAGATGTTAGGTCCCATAGTGCTCAGAACCATTTGAACCATTGAAGAATGTAGGTTGGAAGTGCTGCTCCGAGATGAAGAGTTTGACATAGGAGAGGAAATCATGGCGGGCCGCATCAAAGCAGTCACAAGAGTGACGACTCAAGAAAAAGAAATGCTCGTTCTGACTGTCGACCCCTTAGCTTAATGGTCGCCTGCATGGTGTCTCTGCAGGTGGCAGCACTAGCAGTGAAGTGTATGTAAAACGTGTCGTGGCGGCGCGGAGGTGGGGAGGGAGGAGGGGGACGCGGAAATCAATGCTGCCGTTGTCGTAATGTAGAAACGAACGATTTATCTGACTTCCAAAAGGATATGATCATTAATATTCGGGCGAAAGGTGGAAGAATTTTCGAAACCGCTAAGTTTGTAAACTATTTACTTGTTGCCTTGGTTAAAGTATACCGTGCATGGCAAAATGGCACTATCCAAAAACCAAAGATGAGGCAACTGTGGTGTACCACGGGCCATGGATGACAAGAACGAACGGCGGCTGCGGAGATGTGTGAGCGCATAGACGTGCGGCTGTTGAACAACTGACCGCCCAAATTAATAAAAGGGCTATTAGCAGTGTCTCCTCAACGATCGTTCAGGAAACGTTGTTGCGTATGGGCCTCAGCAGCAAGCGCCTTGTCCGTGTACCCATATTGACTGATGTTCATCAGTGACGAAGGCTGCAATTTGACTGCCAATTCAGCTGCTGGACTTCCACTGAGTGGTGATAGGTAGCCTTTTTCAAGCCGGCTGAACTGCTCCTCACGCGTTGCAGCGTGACCAGTACAACTGGTGGGTCTACTACCGCGGAAGGCTACTAAGTTTGAGCAGTACTGTAATTGATGCGTGTGTTCTACCTCCACGAAGTCCTTTTTCTGATTTTAAAACTGTAGCTCGTAAATCATAGTTTTGGTGTTATAAACTATTCAAAGAATTTCAACTCCTTTCGGAGCCGCCAGGATTGTAGTCCTCTATCAAATAAAGTTGTCTGAAGTATTTGCATTGAACAATTGTCTTGAACAAATAGAATATCTGAAAAGACTTTTTTAAACTTCTTTTTCTTATTTTTTAGAAAAAAAGAGAACTGTACAGATGTGAGTCCTATTGCATGGACGACGGACTTCAGCTGATATGTAGGAGAAAATGTACAACCACAGCTGTGTCTTGAGAATGTTTTTATTTGGTCACACGATTAGTTTCGGCGGCACATTACCGCCATCCTCAGGTCACGCCACTGTTAATAGATTATGAGATTTCCTATGGTTCAAATGGCTCTGGGCACTATGGGACTTAAATTCTGAGGTCATCAGTCCCCTAGAACTTAGAACTACTTAAACCTAACTAACCTAAGGACATCACACACATCCATGCCCGAGGCAGGTTTCGAACCTGCGACCGTAGCAGTCGCGCGGTTCCAGACTGTAGCGCCTAGAACCGCTCGGCCACTCCGACCGGCGAAATTTCATAGGTGCATTTATTGGGAGGCCTTGTTACTAGAACACGTGGGCATAAGCTAGCCTCAGGAGTCTAAAGCTTCCTCAGGGATCTCTACTCGACCCCGTATTGTCTCCAATACAATCACATGGCACTGAAGACAACACGGTGTCGAGTAAAGACTCGTGAGGAAAGGTAGCCCAATTGTACTAGGAACGAGGACTCCACAATAAATGCGCCTAGGAAATCTCATACTCTATTAACAGTGGCGGGACATGAGGATGGCGGTAATATGCCTCGAAACTAGTGCTGAGAGACATAAAGACATTCTTAACACACAACTATGTACTATTAAGAAGGAGTCCATAATAAATGCGACAAGAAATTCTAATACTCTTTCAACAGTGGCGGGACCTGAGGATGGCGATAATGTGCCTCAGAAACTAGTCCTGAGAGACAATAAAGACATTCTCAAGACAGAACTGTGGTGCTACTTTTTCTCAGCTAAGGAAAACTGTATTTGCAGCCCAGTTTTGTAACAAGATAAAGCATAAGTTCCAAGTGAAAAAATGTTTTGCTGGAGGAAATCAGTGCTAGTTGTCTTAAATTAAAGTATAATTCTTAAATTTTACGTTTATTGCTTTGCAAGACTTTTCTGAATTTTTGACTTTATGTATTATCTAAACAATTACTAAGTTGTTATATCATTGTGCCTCTGTGCTATTACCAGTGTTGGTTGCTTTGATGCCTGGTAAATAAAGTCTGTTGTTGGGAATCCTCTGCGCACTTCGTCCTTTCACTCCCCCGCAGCCTTGAGACCTACTATCAACATATCATTCAATCAGATGGCCGTTTGCGTGTACCGCTTGGAATGTCTGAAAGCAAACACCCTGCAACAACGTTATGACCTGGGGAATGTTTTGATGGCATTCCCTATGTGACTTCCCCATTCTGTAAGGCACAATGAATCAACACAAATACGCATGTTTCCTTGGGGACCATATCCACCGCTACACGCAGTTTGTTCCTCTGCGGTACGGTGGCATATACCAGCATGACAATACAACGTGTCACATAGCTCGCCGCGTACTTTCGAGTTTAACGTACGCCCATAGACTCCAAAAACCCCGTATTTAAAACAATCGAGAATCTGCGGGACCATCTTGATCGGTCTGTACGCGCCCTGAATTTTCAGCCGAGAAACCCAGAGGAGCTGGCCGAGGCACTACTGTCGGCATGGCTCCAGGCATTTGTCCCGAATTTCCGAAACTCCATTTACTCCCGTCCTGCACGTTTCATGATTTGGAGTGGTGGTCACATTAACGTTACTGGACGGTGTATAAACTTAGTCATAAAGTTTTAGTTTAATCACTTGTTTATTTGTTAGTAGTTACATGCCTGCGGTCCTAATACGCATAGAAATACCAGCGGCACAGTACCGTAGCAAGCAGTTGGAGGCCTGAAAACAATATGCGCTGGCCATTGGTAAAGTGATGAATCTACATCTACATCTACATGCACATGACGACAATGCAATTCACAATTGAGTGTCTGCAGGGGATTAATCGAACCACCTTGAAGCTATTTCCCGACCGTTCCACTCTCGAAGAGCCTGTGGGAAAAATGAACACTTAAATTTTTTTGAGTGAGCTCTAGTTTTTCTTATTTCATCATGTTGATCAGTTCGCCGTGTATAGGTTGGCGCCAACAGAATATTTTTTGCAAACAGAGGAGAAAGTTAGTGACTAAAACTTCGTGAGAGGACCCTGCGGCAACGAAAAACGCCTTTGTTTTAATGATTTTCAACCCACTTCACGTATCATTTCTGTGGAAGTCTCCCCTCCCCCCCCCCCCCGCTCTCCACTATTACTCGATTATACAAAACGAGTTGCCCTTCTTTGAACTTTTTCGATGTCCTATGTCAGTACCATCTGATATGAATATACTTACTCTGTTTTACTATACTCTATTAGCTGCTGGTGGGCTTTCATAATAAGTGGCTGTATTTATTACCAAAGCTGACGTTATTCTTTAATAGCAAAGCTGACATTATTCTTTAATTAATTTGATTGAAGTTACGTAATTCATAGTTAAAATTTTTCTTGACAACAATAAAATTTTGCAAAGTTTTACGTTGATGGTTTTTGGGATGGATTATAATTATAAATGCAATATTGCTGGCAAAAGTTAATTATATTCTGAATGAAATGATTTTACAAACGTACAAATGGGACTTACTTTTTACAATAATCTTACAACTAGCAATGCGCAGACATTCCTTCAGTAGTCTTGAGTTTCTAAAAAAATTAATTCAATAATATTAGTTCCTTTTATTAGAATAGTTAGCTGATGTCTCTGTACATCCGTTTATAATCTCTTATAAATCATAGCTAGTGGCTGGCAGTCACACTGCTCCTCTCAACCTCTCGCTTCAGACCTGCTACGAACTCGCTTCACATCTCGCTTACTACTTGCTACCGACTCGCTTCACATCTCGCTTACTTCATTTGAACGACTCTAAATAAAGAATCGTAAGAATCGAATCGTGATACGGACGAATCGTCGGTCAAAAGAATCGTAAGAACGATTGCGTGTTTCCGAGTAGTGACGATTCCAAGTTCCAACGATTCATCGATTCTTAGTACGCTATGCTTCGAAGGCAACTTCCGAATCATGCCGAGTCGTGCCGAATGATTACGACCGCCAGATGGCAGTCAAGTGGAGGATGCGTGTGAACAAAGGAAGCTCGGAACGAACAAACGAAGTTCTTGGGCCGTAATATTACTCGTGAAAACCAAGCTGACACTTGGCGGTGGCTGACGGGAACGAGCGTAAAAGCATTTCCCATTTACTATCGCTACCATCAGCCACCGTGCCGACGTCAGCTTAATTTACGCGAGTAATACACGATCTAGTGATGGCAGAAACGATATACAGCGAGTACACAGCTCCCAATACACACGATTAAAGTCAAGAAATCCAAGTATGTTGAATAAATACGTACCTCTTATTTGATGGAGATGCAATGCAAAACACACACCTTCTTTACACACGAGTAATAGCACTTGGATTATGTATTATATTTCGCGTATCTCGAAAACGGCCCTAACGATTTGGATGAAATTTTGTATTTAGACTGGTTTTTGCTTTTTGAGTTCACCTACATAGTTCCATACTATTTCTGGCATATCTTATCATGACACAGTTCGATTCTAACCCCATTGACAATTTCAGACATGTCCTGACATCTGTGAATAAGATGTAGACCTTTTTGCATTCCGTACGAGTCGTGCCATCGCAGACTAGAATGAATCGTGAAAGAATCGTGAACGAATCGTAGGAATCGATTCGCGATGTGAGATTGAATCGTAGGAATCGAATCGGGAAAAAGAATCGTGTTGCCCAACTCTACTACTGACTTCCTACGAACGCTAATGTGCGGTCTTTCCGGCCAACAATGCTTTCTGGTGCCGACAATCCCTGCTACCATTACAAAATGTATCAATGCGCGGTCTTTCCCGCCCTTTTCTTAAAATGTATGCATACGCGGTCTCTCCCGCCCTTTTTAAAATTATGTCAATTTGCAGTCTCTCTTGTCAACAATACTTTGGTGCAGACATTCCCTGCTACCACAATTATTTCCAACATGACAAATATTAATTATTCCTACTTAATTCTATTAATAAAATACACTCCTGGAAATTGAAATAAGAACACCGTGAATTCATTGTCCCAGGAAGGGGAAACTTTATTGACACATTCCTGGGGTCAGATACATCACATGATCACACTGACAGAACCACAGGCACATAGACACAGGCAACAGAGCATGCACAATGTCAGCACTAGTACAGTGTATATCCACCTTTCGCAGCAATGCAGGCTGCTATTCTCCCATGGAGACGATCGTAGAGATGCTGGATGTAGTCCTGTGGAATGGCTTGCCATGACATTTCCACCTGGCGCCTCAGTTGGACCAGCGTTCGTGCTGGACGTGCAGACCGCGTGAGACGAAGCTTCATCCAGTCCCAAACATGCTCAATGGGGGACAGATCCGGAGATCTTGCTGGCCAGGGTAGTTGACGTACACCTTCTAGAGCACGTTGAGTGGCACGGGATACATGCGGACGTGCATTGTCCTGTTGGAACAGCAAGTTCCCTTGCCGGTCTAGGAATGGTAGAACGATGGTTTCGATGACGGTTTGGATGTACCGTGCACTATTCAGTGTCCCCTCGACGATCACCAGTGGTGCACGGCCAGTGTAGGAGATCGCTCCCCACACCATGATGCCGGGTGTTGGCCCTGTGTGCCTCGGTCGTATGCAGTCCTGATTGTGGCGCTCACCTGCACGGCGCCAAACACGCATACGACCATCATTGGCACCCAGGCAGAAGCGACTCTCATCGCTGAAGACGACACGTCTCCATTCGTCCCTCCATTCACGCCTGTCGCGACACCACTGGAGGCGGGCTGTTCGATGTTGGGGCGTGAGCGGAAGACGGCCTAACGGTGTGCGGGACCGTAGCCCAGCTTCATGGAGACGGTTGCGAATGGTCCTCGCCGATACCCCAGGAGCAACAGTGTCCCTAATTTGCTGGGAAGTGGCGGTGCGGTCCCCTACGGCACTGCGTAAGATCCTACGGTATTGGCGTGCATCCGTGCGTCGCTGCGGTCCGGTCCCAGGTCGACGGGCACGTGCACCTTCCACCGACCACTGGCGACAACATCGATGTACTGTAGAGACCTCACGCCCCACGTGTTGAGCAATTCGGCGGTACATCCACCCGGCCTCCCGCATGCCCACTATACGCTCTCGCTCAAAGTCCGTCAACTGCACATACGGTTCACGTTCACGCTGTCGCGGCATGCTACTAGTGTTAAAGACTGCGATGGAGCTCCGTATGCCACGGCAAACTGGCTGACACTGACGGCGGCGGTGCACAAATGCTGCGCAGCTAGCGCCATTCGACGGCCAACACCGCGGTTCCTGGTGTGTCCGCTGTGCCGTGCGTGTGATCATTGCTTGTACAGCCCTCTCGCAGTGTCCGTAGCAAGTATGGTGGGTCTGACACAACGGTGTCAATGTGTTCTTTTTCCATTTCCAGGAGTGTATAAACAATTTTCATAAATTGTGATTTGACTATAGACAATAGAAATATACACGTCTTACGTAACCCTCCACTGGGTTACCTTAAAATTTTCCTACGTCGTTAAGTCATTTGGACTTGACATAACGAGAAAATTTGATTATAGAAATATGTGTAGTAATAAGTAAGTTAATGATAGAATATTTCTTTCAACAAAACACATACATATACTGTCATAAGAATTTGTTCTCCTAAGTGTAACAAAGAGAATATTCAAAAGAGTATACATCAAAATATACAAAATAATATGAGTCAGTAAGTTGGAAGTGTACATCAGGTAGTAAAAGTTACTAATATTTCTAATAGTAATGGATAGCAAAAATTAGAACTTAGTTTATGTTACATTATAAATTGGAGTCTATTAGTAGCATATTCAAGGAAGGGAAAAAAGGAATTGGATGGCATGGTCAAAGCACTGGCAACTGTCTGTGAATGCACTCAAAAGTCCGTTTCTTCCCCTCACCTAGCACACCACCAGGTTTCACCATGTGATTCCGTCGTTTCTTTGATCCATAGTTTTAGTGTAACCAAACACCAAGTTAACTGTCGAATTGCCTGAGTTGCCACAGCTACATCAGGTACAATTTCCAACTCCAATTGTCCATTAGTAGTGATGGTGTGCATCTTGGTATGCATGCAACTTTTGACGTACATCATGACTGTTATCTGCATCTTGGTATGCCGACATCTCATAGAAAACATCGTATATTGAAGTAACGTGGGTCACTATTCACTTTTTTCATGCTCCATAACGATGGGAATGCACAGGAATTAAGGTACAGTTATAATCATTTTGTCAGAAGGTTCACGGATATGGTTGATACCGTTATTACCAAATTTTACATCATCTCTTTCCTCTGTGCTCATAAAAATTATTCATTTTGCGTTTAAAAGGACAAAATATGTCACCTTGTGTGACTGTAGAAAAAGTTCATAGTTTTAAACAATTACATAAAAAACACATTTTCCATCTGTAGTGAATTCAGCCTACAATACATATTACATTACCTGACAGTCAATAACATAAACAAATATTTCTGTAAGTGGAATTTGGTAGTACATTTAGGCATCAACATTTTAAATAAAATAGACAAGTACCTTTATACAAACTATGTCACTCTCTGTGACTCTAAATAAATCATAATCTGGTGCTCATATAAATAATCACATAAAGACACTGTTATATTACTTCACAGGTTGTGAATTCACAGTTTTTGAAATATGAAAGTACATTTTGGCAAAATATGTCACTTTCTGTGACTTCAGTATGTTTGGTAATGTGTCCGTCAGTTACGAGTCATATTGTCAATCGACTATATATTATGTTTGAGTTGTGTAACATACATCGTCATTGTTACCTAAGAGAAAACATTTGTATTTTACGTAGAGTGCGAATTGGTATGCTGACATTTGGTGCGATCTGTTTTTCCTATGTATGTATCTGATGTAAAAGATATCATGTTCAATGCAGAAAAAATGTTTCGAATTGCGAAGTACATATAGTAAGCAATTTAATGTGGTTTCTCCATCCGTAGTGCTGCGCTGCGTTGTGTCACCTGCTATCAAAATAAACCGTTCCTAAAGTATATTCGCCGGCCGGAGTGGACGAGCGGTTCTAGGCGCTACGGCCTGGAACCGAGCGACCGCTACGGTCGCAGGTTCGAATCCTGCCTCGGGCATGGGTGTGTGTGATGTCCTTAGGTTAGTTAGGTTTAAGTAGTTCTAAGTTCTAAGGGACTGATGACCAAAGTAGTTAAGTCCCATAGTGCTCAGAGCCATTTGAACTAAATTATATTCCTTACATACTAACATCTTCATTCTCCTCTCCCCTTTGTACCTCGTGTCATCCCTCTGCATAGCCTATAATAAAATATTCATTGTTAATAATCGTCAGCGCACGGCATGAGTTCAACATCTCTCTGCATCTGGAATATCGCGTCAGCTCTCGGCATGACCTGTAAAGCATTTTTACACATTTCTCCATATTCAATAGTTATATTATAATTAAAACTACGTTTATTTTGGTGAACTATGACAAAAATGCTGCATGCACGGGTTAAAGAATACATCTCATTGCTACTACTGTATGAAACTTATTTGTATGTGTTATACATTTACATTTAAAGTAGTCCTGTTAATTGCTTCACTTACCTTACATAATGTAAAATAAATGTCCTGCGAGAACGCAGTGTTTTTATCTGCGGTCGAATCGAGGTGACATCAACATATACATCTACATTTATACTCCGCAAGCCACCCAACGGTGTGTGGCGGAGGGCAACAATTTACGTGCCACTGTCATTACCTCCCTTTCCTGTTCCAGTCGCGTATGGTTCGCGGGAAGAACGACTGTCTGAAAGCCTCCGTGCGCGCTCTAATCTCTCTAATTTTACATTCGTGATCTCCTCGGGAGGTATAAGTAGGGGGAAGCAATATATTCGATACCTCATCCAGAAACGCACCCTCTCGAAACCTGGCGAGCAAGCTACACCGCTATGCAGAGCGCCTCTCTTGCCGAGTCTGCCACTTGAGTTTGTTAAACATCTCCGTAACGCTATCACGGTTACCAAATAACCCTGTGACGAAACGCGCCGCTCTTCTTTGGATCTTCTCTATCTCCTCCGTCAACCCGATCTGGTATGGATCCCACACTGATGAGCAATACTCAAGTATAGGTCGAACGAGTGTTTTGTAAGCCACCTCCTTTGTTGATGGACTACATTTTCTGAGGACTCTCCCAATGAATCTCAACCTGGTACCCGCCTTACCAACAATTAATTATATATGATCGTTCCACTTCAAATCGTTCCGCACGCATACTCCCAGATATTTTACAGAAGTAACTGCTACCAGTGTTTGTTCCGCTATCATATAATCATACAATAAAGGATCCTTCTATCTATGTACTCGCAATACATTACGTGTTGTGCACGTAAATAACCCATTAGTAGCTCACTGTATTCGGGCTTGCTGGAATGTGTCGAAAAGCTCATTGTTATGCTGTGTCCATATGTATCACCGTAAGAAGGTTTTTCTATTTTAAGAATTTCTTTATGTTTGACATATGATGGTTTCCTCTCGATTTTTTTGTTCTGAGTGTCTCAATGTGTATTACATTAGCATTCGGAATAGTTTGAATTCTGTACGGACATGCATATAAAAATTCAAATTTTTTACATTGTTTCTTCCATTTATGTGACAGATAATGGGTACGAACTAGTACCTTATCGCCAATCTCGTACTTGCGTAATCTACTTACCTGCTTCTGCTGTCTCTTCCGACGATCTGCAGCTCGTTTAATGTTTGCTAGTGCCATGTCTATTATCTCACAATGACGAAGTCTACGCCTCTTTGGAAAAGTAATCATTTCAGTAAGTTTATTCGGTGGGTCTTTATTCGTCAGTATTACAGTTGGTGAGAGCATCGTTGAATCCTGAAACTGTGAAATGTATTCGTCCCATGTTGTATGCTTTCTATGGCAATAAATTCTACAAAGTTTCCCGATCTCCTGCATTATTCTTTCTGATGCGTTAGAAGAACTGTGATATCTCGATATGTAAATTGGTGTTATGTTCTTACTCTCTTACATTTGTTTCCATATGTCTGACCTAAACTGTGGTCCGTTATCTGAAATAAACATCTGAACATGTCCTACTATTGATACAAAATCTCTTACAAATACTCTTGATACTGATCTAGCTGTTGCTTTCCTTAGTGGAGAAAATGTTACAAATTTGGATGTCATTTCTACGGCTACTAGAATATAACTATAACCTTTACTTGATCTGGGGATTTGACCGAAAAGATCTACTGCTGCCATGTGTATTAACTTAACCGGTATGATGGGACACAGTGGTAGAATATGTGATACTGTAGATGATTTAGCTTTCTGACATATCTTGCAAGATGCTATAACTTTGCGAATGTGTTTTTCCATATTGTTGAAGTGACAATTTTGTCGAAGAATTAGAAAGCATTTCCTAGCTCCGTAATGTGCATAGCTTAGGTGCGTATAACATATCAATTTGTTTCTGATCCCTTCTGGAATGCATAAAAGCAAATTGCTGCCGTCTGAGTACGAGCGAATAAACAGAATATTTTGATGTATAGTGTAATTATGTCTGATTTTTGCGTTGCTCTTGTCTCGCCAAAGCTTTACAATCTCTTTTAGTGTTTCATCTTTCTGCTGTCCTCTCTCTATGTCCTGTAATGCTGATGATATAAAGTTTTCGGAAGCTACTTGTTTGATATACATAATACTATGGTTGTTGTAGCAGAAGGTATTTTCTTTCTCTAGTCGTTTATGCTGAATAGATCTCGATAGTGCGTCGGCAACAATATTCTGCATGCCTGGAATGTGTACAATAATAAAGTCGAACTCTTGTAGATATAATTTCCAACGGCTTAATCTATCATGCGTAAGTCTTGCTGATATTAAAAACCGGATTGCTCGGTGATCGGTATATACTGTGGTTTGTCTTCCATATAAATATAGGGCATATGGACTATCAGACCAATTTTGTGATTGGATTGAAGAGTTCCTAGATAACAGAACGCAGCACGTCATTCTCAGTGGAGAGAAGTCTTCCGAAGTAAGAGTGATTTCAGATGTGCCGCAGGGGAGTGTCATAGGACCGTTGCTATCACAATATACATAAATGACCTTGTGGATGACATCGGAAGTTCACTGAGGCTTTTTGCAGATGATGCTGTGGTGTATCGAGAGGTTGTAACAATGGAAAATTGTACTGAAATGCAGGAAGATCTGCACCGAATTGACGCATGGTGCAGGGAATGGCAATTCAGTCTGAATGTAGACAAGTGTAATGTGCTGCGAATACATAGAAAGATAGATCCCTTATCATTTATCGACAAAATAGCAGGTCAGCAACTGGAAGCAGTTAATTCCATAAATTATCTGGGAGTACGCATTAGGAGTGATTTAAAATGTAATGATCCTATAAAGTTGATCGTCGGTAAAGCAGATGCCAGAATGAGATTCATTGGAAGAATCCTAAGGAAATGCAATCCGAAAACAAAGGAAGTAGGTCACAGTGCGCTTGTTCGCCCACTGCCTGAGTACTGCTCAGCGGTGTGGGATCCGTGCCAGATGGGGTTGATTGAAGAGATAGAGAAGATCCAACGGAGAGCAGCACGCTTCGTTACAGGATCATTTAGTAATCGCGAAAGCGTTACGGAGATGATAGATAAACTCCAGTGGAAGACTTTGCAGGAGAGACGCTCAGTAGCTCGGTACGGGCTTTTGTTAAAGTTTCGAGAACATACCTTCACCGAAGAGTCAAACAGTATATTGCTCCCTCCTACGTATATCTCGCGAAGAGACCATGACGATAAAATCAGAGAGATTAGAGCGCACACAGAGGCATACCGAGAATCCTTCTTTCCACGAACAATACGAGACTGGAATAGAAGGGAGAGCCGATAGAGGTACTCAGGGTACCCTCCGCCACACACCGTCAGGTGGCTCGCGGAGTATGGATGTAGATGTAGATAATGACGGAATCTCTTATTTGCCCATACTACACATAGCGTCTCTAATTCTGTTACAGAGTAATTGCGCTCTGCTGGAGAAAGTATCCTGCTTGCAAACGCAATATGTTTAACGCTTGTCTTACCGTCCTCCTCTACTTCTTGGAAAATATGTACTCCTAGTGCTGTAGTTGAACTATCTGTTGCAATGGAAAAGTTTTGTGTTGGGTTAGGATGCGATAACAAAGGTGCCCGTAGTAACGCTTCTTTCGAATTCTCGAATTCAGCTTCAGCGTCTTCATTCCATGACCAAATTGTTTTTACTTGTGAGCTGGTATAGCAAGGGTGTGTCTAATGCTTTATAATGAATGAATTTTCTAAAATTATTAATAAGGCCTAAAAAGCTCCGAAGTTCCTTCTTATTTGTTGGCACGTTGATATCTTTCAATGCTTGCAATTTGTCGGAGTCTGGTGCAATACCTGTTTGTGGAATGATATGACCTAGAAATTTTACTGAGGGTTTTCCAAATTCAGATTTACGGAGGTTTATAGTTACACCGTTCTCCTCAAATGTATTCAGTAATTGTTGAGGTATGGTTGTGCTGTTTCCAGTTTTCTGCTGCGATTAGAATGGCATCTACATATGTAGTAATTTTGTTTTTAAGATCCTGTGGGAGAATTGTATTCATGCCTCGTATAAAGGCTGCAGACGAAATCGTTAGTCCAAATGAAAGTTTACAAAATTGGTAACATTCACCAAAGCAAAGGAATGCCATATACTTTCGGCAATTTGGATGCAACTGGATTTGCAAAAATCCTGATTTGAGATCGAGGGTGGTATATATAGTAGTGCCATGAAACTTTTGCAGTAACTCCTCTAACGTCTGTGGTCGGTCGGTTTCTGCAATGATTATTTTATTAAACTCACGTGAATCTAACTAAACGGAGTGATACATCCTTCTTTTCAACGATGTGTAATGGATTTATATATTGGCTTTCTGCTGGTTCAATTATACCCTGATCAGTCATTGCTCGTAACTCTTTCTTAACTGCTTCTGTGTATATATGCGGGATTGGATAGTGTTTTGCTTTTAAAGTCTCGTGTGGTTTCACCTGAAATTCGTACATAAATCCTGTCATCATTCCTGGAACATTTTTAAAAACTGTTTTATGTTGCACAAGACTATTTTCTAATTCTGTGCGCTCTGCGTCGTCTTTTGCTATACTGTCTCCAACCCCGCGTGTAATTGTCTCTAATACATTATACTCCTGTTTCTCTGCCATGTCGCTATTATGTGTATTCGTGTATAGTGTGAGATAACAATCGTTATCCTTAGAATCTGCAATAATCACGATCCTGTGCAAATTTTGTTCTTCGGATGATACTGTGTTTTGAAATCTCACTACCACTTCACTGTCTTCCTTCTGTAATGTTAGGTATGACGATTTAAAGTCAATCTTTGCGTCGTACTGTACGAGAAAATTCATTCCTAATATTATATCAGTTGTTAAATGTGGAACTATCCGACAATTTCTGTGGAAAGTTTGCCCTGCAAAAACAAACGTTAATTGTGTCTGTCTTCTGACTTCGATGATTTTTCCTGGGAATGCTCCCTTAACTTTAGTTTTGTGTAACGGGAATACTGGACAATCATTATCGCTATTGCATCTGTTAAATGTGTCTTCGTTAATTACGCACATTGGTGAGCCTGAATCAATTATTGCTAAAATATTTTGTGACTTTAAATTTATCTGGATTATTGGGTGGCGTACAGTTTTCTGCATGATCGGTTTTTCGTGTAACAATGTGTCTCGGACGTCGTCGAATGTAGTGGCATTCTCTATCTTTATCTTTTCTCTGTCCTTATCCATAGTGTCGTCATTTAGAGATTTGTCACAGGCTATCTCTAGTCATCATTGTTCTGACATTTCATTTTCTGTCGGGGAGTGTTGTGTGTTTTCTATGAGCTGTATTGTTCTACCGTTTTGATAATTAGCGGTAGGTGGCGGATGAAATCTTGTGTCTGGCACATTCATACGATAACTTGGTAGTTGTCCACTGTTTGAATTTCTATGAAAATTATCATTGTAGAATGTCCTTTGCGGTCGGTGTTCGTTTTCTCTACTTCTGTCGTCATAGCTGTGGTTATACGGCGAGGCACGCGTGTTTCTATGAAAAGGCTGTCTTTTTTCGTTTTGTGTATTTTGCGACTGACCCATGTAATTATTTGCATCTGTCGCCTTTTCTTGGCGATGAGCAATGTGAAAGTTTGACCAGTTCGGCATTTCCTGTCGTATATGTGTCATGTTATTTGGATGGCTTTGTTGTTGTCTTGAATTGTACGGTACATTGTTATTATACTGCTGTTCATTGAATCCCTGTGTATGTTCTCGATTAAAGTTTATTATGATTGTTAGTGCCAAATCGTGTTTGCTCAAAATTAGTATTGTTTGCCTGGTTTGCGTTATGTCGTGAAAAGTTCTCATTAACAAACGAATAATCTGCCTGGTGTACCTCTAGCAATTGCAGGGTGTCTCTAAATGCATACACGCTGTCCTTTTTCTGGCCTGTTAATAATGACACTTTTAATGCTTGGGGGAGTTTTGAAATACTCAGCTGTATTAATGCGGATTGACTGTATGGCTCATTGAGGTACTGGTTTTGTTCAACCATATACTCGAAAAATTGTTTGATTGTTGGGAAAGTAGAATTCTCCTAATTTGACAGACTAATTAGCAGATCTTTAATGCTACTCTGTGTGGTACCTGACCAATATGCTGCTAGAAATGCTTCCTGAAATGCTTCTACTGAAAAACACTGTCTATCAATTGGTCGCATTCTTCGCTGGTTCCCCTTCAAGAAAACTTATGTTGAACTGGCCATGATGGTGGGAGTGCCGCATTGAATTGTTGGATCCAGTCCAGAGGATGTATTTGCGTCCTGTCGTTTTTAAATGTTTTAAACTTTCTCACTGAAAGGAAATGCTTGTGGTCGAAACCGTCATATCTTTGTGTGTAATTATTTTCGTAATGTTGTGAATATGAATTTGTGTGTCTTTCTGCCTGGTTAAGATCTCTTACTCTCTGAAGTCTACCGACATTATATGTATTGTGCATCTGTGGCATGTCGTAATGGTGTGTGTTCTGTTGGAATTGATCGTTTGCAGTTGTTTCTTGTGTGTCAGCTATCCTTTGCTGTAAAGAATTGGTTTTCGGATGTAACAAACTATTACGTGATTCTAGGTCTGCGATTGTTTGTTGGACATTTGTAATTTGCGTATCTTTACTATTAGAAATCTGCTGAACTGAGACTGGTGTAGTGTCATGTGATTTACTGTCATTGGTAGTAACTAACAGGCCTATTCTTGTAGTGAGTTCGTTGATCTTTTCTGTCAATTCGTTTCGTAATTTACGATTACTTTCGGTTACTTTCTTAAAATCTGCTTTCAAATTTTCTGAGTCTTGATTGATTTCTATGTGTTCCATTTTGTCAGTTAGTGTCAGAACTTCTTCTGTTAATTTGTCCCTAATAATCTGGATTTCAGTGTGTGTAGAAATTTTCGTCGCAATTGTATGTGATTGGATTTCCGTGAGCCTCTCTTGTATTTGAATATTTGTCTCCTTAACCGTTTCGATTTCTTCCGAAATCGAGTGTATGTGATTGTGCACGTAAGTTTTTCCCTGAGGAAACACTTTCTTTTTGTTGTCCTGTCCCTGTTTATTAATTGTTTGTGATAGTTCTTTTCGTTCTTTATTCTGCGATCGCACCAGTTTTCGGTGACGTATCAAACATCTTTCTGTGTGATTGTTAAAACGTTCGTCAAAGTGAGCGTTTTGTTTAGAAAAGTTCTCTGTCATTGTTTCTCGTATGCTTACCGCGAATGCTTCTTGTTTATCTGTTATTTATTGAATCTTGGCGTGTAATTCTTGGTTTGATTTTTCAGCGACTGCTTGAATTTCTACTGTGATTTCGTGTTTTAGATTTTGGTACATTTTGTCTAATCTGATCTGTGTGTCTGCGTTCTGCCTTGATTTTGTTTTTTAGGTCTGCTGATTCTTGTGGCCTTCTGTTAAAGTTTTGATTCATGTCTTGTCTCATTTGTAGCAAAAATGCCATTATTGGATCCGTTTCGGATCGACTTCTGTGTGTATTTGTATTCGTTGTTAAAGGTTGTACATCTGTGTTCATTTGAACATCCTCAGACGATTGTAATCGTGCCACCTCTTCCATGGTTTCAGAATTTTTGTCAATAAAACTGTGGTATCTGTTACGCAGATTGTGTAGCTGTGTACCGTTTAAATCTGTTTCGACACGTAATGGAGTCACACTGTTTGACTGCATTATAGTGGTTTCGTTACTGAAACTATTATGTCTGCTAGGCGTAATTTGTGGCTGTGTACCCCGTCTGTTGTATTTAAAAACAATTTTTTTTGCACTAATGTCTCATTATCAGTTGGCATATCTGAAGTTGATTGTTCGTGAAAAGATTCCATATTATTACTACTCTCGAATGTCTGTTCACCTAACGTTTCACTATCGGATTTTTCACACGTATTATTTCTGTCTATTCCTGGAAAGAATTTCTCGTCAGAATTTTCTACACTTTTATCACTTCGAGAACGAGTAATTATTCTGCGGGACATTGTCTATAATTAGCTCACACAACAAAATATATCACTGTTTAAAGCGGATTCAACACTGAACAAACACTTTTCAACGCAGAATCAATAGAGCAAACAGAATTGCCGATGGGCTGTGAATTAAAGGTATAGTATAAGCGTAGCGTCACTGAACACTAGCTTATTCATACAATTGTCAGAGTCAGTATATTCATTTTCACAGTAGATTCACTAAAGAGGCTTACCGATTGGATTTCGCCAAGTGAAACCTTCCCGTCTCCTCTATACCTCTTTTGTGAAGTGAAACCTTCCCGTCTTCTCTATACCTCTTTTGTTAAGTGAAACCTTCCCGTCTCCTCTATACCTCTTTTGTTAATGATAACCTTCCCTTTTACAATAACCTTTGTAACCTTCCCCTAGGATTTCTATCTCTTGATTAATAATAACAAATGAAATATTCCCTTTGAAATTTATTCTCTTTCTCAATCTTCGCATACAAATTTAATTGCTGCTTTTTAAAAGTGATTTTCGGATTATTTCGACGAAACATAGAATGTGTCGTCGTCGTGTGGCCCTCAGTCGTTATCTGCAATAACCCAAAACTGTTCCTTACCTTTTTTACTGTTACTGGATCGCTATCTGACTGCTACGTCGAACTGCGACATGAATATACTTACTCTGTTTTACTATACTCTATTAGCTGCTGGTGGGCTTTCATAATAAGTGGCTGTATTTATTACCAAAGCTGATGTTATTCTTTAATAGCAAAGCTGACGTTATTCTTTAATTAATTTGACTGAAGTTACGTAATTCATAGTCAAACTTTTTATTGACAACAATAAAATTTTACAACGTTTTACGTTGATGGTTTTTGGGATGGATTATAATTATAAATGCAATATTGCTGGCAAAAGTTAATTATATTCTGAATGAAAAGATTTTACAGACCTTCAGATGGGACCTACTTTTACAATAATCTTAAAACTAGCAATGCGCAAACATACCTTCAGTAGTCTTGAGTTTCTCAAAAAATTAATTCAATAATATTAGTTCCTCTTATTATAATAGTTAGCTGATGTCGCTGTACATCCGTTTATAATCTCTCTGCTCCTCTCAATCTCTCGCTTCAGACCTGCTGCGAACTCGTTTCACATCTCGCTTACTACTTGCTACCGACTCGCTTCACATCTCGCTTACTACTGATTTCCTACGAACGCTAAAGTGCGGTCTCTCCTGCCAACAATGCTTTCTGGTGCAAACAATCCCTGCTACCGTTACAAAATGTATCAATGCGCGGTCTTTCCCGCTCTTTTCTTAAAATGTATCCATACGCGGTCTCTCTTGTCAACAATACTTTGGTGCAGACATTCCCTGCTACTACAATTATTTCCAACACGACAAATATTAATCCTATTAATAAAATATAAACATCTTTCATAAATTATGATTTGGCAATAGACAAAAGAAATATACACGTCTTACAATATCTTATCTAAATAATTTTACAATTGGTTTTGATTAAATGAGGACTTTACAAGAAGGTAAAATACTGCATCTTCTGAAAACAATTTAAGCGGGCTACTCAGATTGTCTCCTATACCGTTTATGTAGATCAGGAGCAGCAGAGGGTCTACAACACTTCCTTGCGGAACGCCAGATATTTTCTGTTTTACTCGATGATTTTCGATCAGTTACTAAAAACTGTTACCTTTCTGACAGGAAATCAAGAATTCAGTCACACAACTGAGGTGGCACTCCATTGGCACACAGTTTGATTAGAAAAGGCCTGAGTGGAACAGTATCGAAAGCCTTCTGGAAATCTAAAGATATGGAATCAATTTGACATCCCCTGCAGTTAGCACTCATTATTTTGCGAGAATAAAGAACTAGTTGTGTTTCACAAGAACGATATTTTCTGAATCCGTACTGTCTGTCAGTAAATCGTTTTCTTTGAGGTAATTTATAAAGTTGAACACAGTATGTGTTAAAAAATTCTACTGCAAATCGGCGTTAATGATACGGGTCTGTAACTAAGTGGTTCATTCCTATTTCCTTTTTTGGGTATTGGCGTGACCTGTGCAATCGTACAGTAATTCGTATTCTACAGTAATCCAGTGAGCTATGGGAAGAGTGAGGAATCAGTACACAATCATATGACACAGTGGTCTGTTGGCACCAATGCTTCCAGTATGGTCTGACTAGTTTGAATGCTGCTTCTTGCTGTGAAGAGCAACGTACCGGAACAGAGGTGGAGGCCCTTGTGCTCGGACTAGCTTATGACAATTGTGGCGTTGGTGTAAATAATGGAAATTAGTCACCAACATCTTGCGCGACGATTTGAACATGATAAAGCTCGCCGTTCGTTGGGTCCTGCCACCGCTCACACCAATTCAAAAACCCCACTGAACCGACGCAGCAGCTTTCTCGAACCAGTCTACATGCCCTTCTCTGCTGCGTAATCGTCATGGACGAAAAAGGCGAGTACCTAGTCATCACCGTCAAGGTTTCTGGGACTGCCAGTGTCTGATGCTTTCATGTTTTAGGTAGACTGTAAAGACGACGGCCGCCTCCGTTGCTCAGTGGTGACTTCTTCGTATTTCCTCACATACGGAAGCCATTCCATGGCAGGCATTTCCAGAATAATGACGTGATATTTATGGTGAAATGTTTCTTGGTTGGTTGGTTGGTTGATTTGGGGAAGGAGGGGACCAAACAGCGAGGTCACCGGCCCCATCGGATTGGGAAGCACAGGGAAGGAAGGTGGCCGTGCCCTTTCAAAGGAACTATCTCGGCATTTATCTGAAGCGATTTAGGAAAATCACGGAAAACTTAAGTCAGAATGGCCGGAGGCGGGATTGAACCATCGTCCTCCCGAACGCGACTCCAGTATGCTTACTACAGCACCACTTCGCTCTGTCGTCTCTTGAATGGCTAAATTGCAGACAAGCTCCTAAGGTCTCTGTTAAGTCATCCGTCGTTGAGAAAAATCTGTCTTACTGAAGGGTGAGTATGTAGAGAGGGACAAGTTTCGTGGTCGGAACTTCGTTTTTATTAAAGAGTTAAGACTATCCTTGTACCCGTTTCACTGAGCCACTTGTGTCAATGTTGAAAGGTTCAGTCTGAACGTCGTCGCCACGCCTTATGGTTTACCACGCGAAGATTGTTTAAACTAACAGGGAGATCGCGTGAGGTCGTCATCGCCGATTTCGTCCAAATTTATGGTATTTCCGGGACTTAGCCAGAAATGAAAATGCCAGATGTGGGAACTCGAGATGGCCGAGCGTTCAGAAATAATGTCACTTCCGGCGCGGATCAGACGAGGCGTCACTTTTGTTATCATGCTTTCGAGGCAGTTGTTGGTGCAACGGGTATGTGGTATCGTCCGAAGAACTAGGTCCCATGTCAAAGCTGGTACCTCACGACGGAACCACAAGACGCAGCAAAGAATGAGAGACGTCGGCGCAGACACGACTTGAAGAAGTTGTATGCGCCGTCGCTGTCGGAAAACGAGGTACACGAGGAGGACAAACCGCGGCACGTATGTCACAGCACCCACCATTACAGGTCTTACGAGTGCCAGCAGGCGCCTCGGGCGGGGAGAGAATAAATATTTCAGACGACTTTAATAATTCTGAACTGCGCGTTTAAATGCATGAAAGCTCTCGACAGCACACGACAAAATTAAAACTCATAGTGGGTACTTTTTCATTGACATATTGATTTTCTGTGGGCCCTGCACATAGTCGAGACATCGCGAAGTATGGAGCTGCAAGCCGACTAATGTGCCGTTGTGACGTCACGAGTTCATTGTTGGGGGGAGGGGGGGAGATTTCTCGCGTGTTCAGCTGGAAAAGTACTTACATCAGAAAGCAGTGCCGTTCACCCCCCTGGCTAATCATCTTACTTCAGACCCAGCATAGCGTGTTATATTAGAAGCCAGAACTGTATGGAAATTAACAGTCAGCTGTGCATTGAGAAAATAGACTTTTATTTTGAACTGTATCACGTGATATATGTTTCATCAACGACAACCAATACATACAGTGTGTCTTCCTGTGGACATAGATTGATTCCTAATTAAATGTCTCAGATTATTCAAAGTTTAAAGTTTAATAATGTGACCTAATATTGTAAGGCTCACAGCGAGAAGATGAAGGCATTCTGGACCAGTAAAAAAAATCTGATGACCCTATCTGAGAGTTAAGGCGAGCCCCGTGGTCCCTAGTAGACCGAAACGAATTGAAAACAATGTCATAGTATCCTCTCGACCTTCTACAGAAGCAAATAAATGCTTACTAGAACCACACTAAAATGCCGACGCAAATTACCCAAGTGGCTTTTCCGTTCGACTCCACAGGACAGAAAACATAACGGTAATCTGTTTCGTGGGGTTGAGCCTCAACATCAACATCACTGAGCCTTGTTGCGACTGGCATTGCTGCCATTGGTAGGCTGGCATCGTGTAATAGGGATAGTGGCGTCTCGTTTTCCTCTTGTGTTTCCTGGCGCCACTACGTGTGCTGGCGTTGTCTGTACACGAGTGGCAGCAGCAGCAGTTATCGATATCTAGTACAGTGGTACTATCTTTGGAGGGACGTCTAGTTTTACCGGGTCGGAGTGTATCAGCTAGTTCATTTGGGACGGAGCACCAGTGAGGTTCGACAGCGCAAAGACATGCCAAGACCGCTGGCGGCACACAGGCACTGCCGGATGGAGTGGCTGCAGTTGTGAGGGCCACAACCTCGTTGTCCACGGGACCCAGGACGTTGGAGTTGAGTGAACATTAACCCAGTAGTGAAACCTCCACTATTTGAAAGGACGCCATTTGTTCGCGCGTTGCTCCTCGCGGGGTCGCTGAGACGAAGAGCAACGAGAGGAGTCTTTGGAGTTGGCGAAATTAATTAGTGGTACTCCACCTTTATTATTAAACATCGAATTCCTTGTGTTTATTGTCGAAGTTCAACCAGCGGTATTCTTCTGCCTAGTGGCCGCTAACACCCCAGTTACCTGCTCTGGAGGTTAGTGTATTTTCGCGGCAGTGTACCTTTCCTCACCTTGCCGCTGCTGTCCGGTAAGGCGCGTAGTTCGACAGCCTCCTTGATTGTGGTTCGGACATTTGTTTCTTTTGGATTACTTTGGTCGTAGTGGGTCCTTCCACTTCTGGATGTTCTCAATACCAGATCAGAAGACTCAGTGGTGTCCGTTGTTTCCGCCTTGCCTGGGTTATTCCATCGTTGTGTTGGTTATCAGATGTTAGGTAGATGTTGCAAGAGTGTTGGCCAGTATTTAAACTGTCACTAGTTTGAGTTGCCATCCGGTTAAGTGAATACAACTCTTGGCTGCCTGTCTCAGCGTTTGCGAAGTTGCGCGACTTTCCCAGGTCGATCCTTGGAGCACTCTCTGAGGCCCACTTCTCTGTTGATTTGGTCAGATTGTGATGAGTGTCAATAAGGCCTTCAGCCATGAACGCAATTTGTCTTAAGAATTTTAATTAGATATTTTCTCTTAATATGATTGTCCTTTCTTAATAATATTTTAGTAAGAATTTGCTATCTAAGCCTTCAGCTGTCAAACTCTTTACGAGTAATTACTATTGGGGCCTTCAGCCGACAAATAATTTGAATTTCTTGTAGTAATACCTTCAGCCGTGAATGCAATTTGTCTAAAGAATTTTTAATTACATATTGTCTCTTAATATGATCGTCCTTTTTTTAATAATATTTTAGTAAGAATTTGCTATCTAAGCCTTCAGCCGTTTGGTTTTTGAGTAATTACTATTGGGGCCTTCAGCCGACAAATAATTTGGATTTCTTGTCCATAAGGCCTTCAGCTGTGAATGCAATTTTTCTCAAGAATTTTTAATTAGATATTGTATTTAATATGATTTTCCCTTTCTTATAATATTTTAGTAAGAATTTGCTATCGAGGCCTTCAGCCGTCAGATTGTTTTTTGAGTTATTACTATTGAGGCCTTCGGCTGACAAATAATTTGAATTTCTGATCAATAAGGCCTTCAGCCGTGAATGCAATTTGTTCAAAGAATTTTTAATTAGATATTGCCTTAACAGTCAAATTTGATAATTGTTCCTTATTGTCCACCTTACATGCAATTGGTTCCAAATAAAGTGTACGTGGTTTTAAAGAAGACTGAGCAACCAACGGTAACTGAGTAAGTAAATAATTATCAATGTATTGTATTCACTAATAGTTTCATAGATGGCATGAAAAGAAAAGGAACAGAACAATTTGAGATTGCTAGTCAATTTCCAAAATGGGGCTGTGAAGTGTACACAAGAACTTTGTGAATTAAATTAGATGCTTTGACTATTTCACTGCTGACGATTTACAGATGCTGAGGTGAAACTGATCGTAAAAACTTGGGGAGCAGTAACTTTATCGGCATCTTGCATGGTTACGTACACTTAATACTTATAATTATATGGCTGTTTTCAGGATTTCACTAAAAACAAATGTTAACATTCATATAAGGTTCTCACTGCTCTGACAGTTTGACAGCAAGCCACGCGTATTGAAGTCTTGTACGTCTGAATTACAGTACCTTCCTGTAAATTGATCTGCAAACACAAATTCGCTTTTGCCTTTTCTTTTTCATACCTTATGAAAATATTAATAATTGCAATACATTGACCATTATTGATGTGCAGTGTAAGTAACGTAAAAACCGAAAATAAAAAAAAAAAATTGTCACTATAGGGAACCGATCTCACGGCTCTCGGATTAGCAATCTGTATTGTTTTTGCTGTGCAAATTACTGACTGGAAATTACGCTAACATAGCAGTCCTGCTGAAAAGTAAAGTCTGAGAACTGTCTATGTGAAACTCCTGCAACTTTTTAAATACAGAACACATTATTAACATTCTACGCCTTTATTCTTCCGGCGTATCTATTTATGTCTCAGCATTGTCATCCTGGCGACCAACGCACTTCTCCTAACGAGAGATCAGTTTGTTGACACGGTCAGTGTGAAATGTCTTCGTTGACGGAGCTACAACCACACCTCTGCATGCACCGCTACATCACTATCAAAGAAAAGACTTCGACGGTGTTATTTAACTTATAGAAACACATGAATGTCATATGGGGCCAAGTTCGGACAGCATGCAGGATGAATGACAGTGAACCCAAGTCGTGTGATTGGTGCAGACGTGGCAGTGCTTTTCTGCGGTCTGGAATTATAATGGCGAAGGAGAGGAGACGCCATGTGTGGACGAACCCATCGAATTCGAGAATCGATTACAACACGCCATTTGTCACTCAACGACATCGTTACATTAAACACCGCCGTGTTAAGCGCTACAATTCGAAGCTCTCTAGTGGCGGAGGGCTGTAAATGTGTACAGATGAAGAAGAAGGATGTAGAATGTTACTAACTTTTGTTTTATACAAGAAAACCTGAAGAGTTTTCACATAAAAATTCGGAGGCATTACTTTTCAGCGCGCCCTCGTAAATGGCTCATGCTTTTTTAATGGTATGTTCATTTGGCGCTCCCGCTGGTGTTGCGATGATTTCTAGCCAAGTCCAGCTAACGCCATACATTTAGAGGTAATCTGTGATGATGAGTAGGCCCTTTCCCGTCGTAAGAGCGGTAAGTTTCCATGGTTCAGTGTGTGGCAGTGGTCCACAGGCAGCAAGCGAAGCGGGTCCGCCCAGACGTCCGCCGCAGGAGTAGACGGGACGGCGGCCAGCAATTCACTTCGGGACGAACTCGGCGCGAACTTGGTTCCCTCGCTGCCTCTTCAGTACGAGGCTCTCTGCGGTCGCGATCTCAGAAATGAACCAGCACCACGCGAAGAGCTGACGTCTCCGAGTAGTTCCAGAAAGTCTGTTGGGAATGATTTCTACTTTATTTCTCCTCGTTTTTCTTAATGCTGTCGCATTTCTTGGTTGGATACCCATTACTTGAGGTGAATAACAGTTCTATAGTTTAGCTTTGCATAAGAACTGCGTTAGCTACTAACCTTTCGCCAAACAAAATAAGCTAACAATAAGATACATATTTAATAGTCACTTTATCAAATAATTACGGAAACAGGTCAAGCACAATTTACGTACAAAATGAGGAGGACTAGAACCACATGATAGATTACAAATAATGATCGAGTATTATTCAAGCATATGACAAAATTAAATTCTCATCCACCTTGATTAGAGGAAAAAGACCGCAACAAGCCCACATACGAACGTAAAGCCAACAGGCAGCCGCTAATATTCAGTATGCTCATATTACTAAAAAAAAAGCATCTGCCACGATTAGCACGAAGAAGTTAGCCGTGCTTCCGTGATCCGTGATGATAGTACTTGTACTGCGTCTGCCTGGACATCAGTCAAATCAGTTCTCGTGAGTATTAGTCCTTTTGAAGAACACCATACTGTGCTCTCTTTTTAATCCGAGGCTGGACGAGTTATCAAAACACGCTCTATATGTTGCAATTACTTCTTTCTTTTGCCGTGTACTGCAGCAAAACTTTTCATGCTTGGTTGATCAGCTGTGTGTCGATAAGTCATAATTAACTTGTAAGGGATTACCTTGTTTTCTTATATCAGTTTATTTTATTCTCTTTGCTTTTTACAATGTATGCGAGCTCTTTTTTTGCAACATACGCAAGTTTTTATCTGATTGGTCGGGTTTCTGCTTTGTGGAATTTCCCTACTGTCTTCTAGAGCTATTTTCTTCAGCCATCAGGGACTCCTGTTAGACTCTTTGGGGCCCGACGCTGGCCACGGTGAAGACAGCACTAAACTAGCAGGTAAGATTAAGTTTACCTGTTTATTAGGAATCAGAAGTCAGACAGTCTTTATCAGTTCAGTATCTCAACGTTCTCTTATTAGAACACAGCAGCTACAGAAACATGGCGACTGTGACATGATAACGATTAATTACGTTTCAGTAATTGCACAATTACACCTTATGAGTTTTGTCAGCGTCACCTTTTTCCATTCAATGTTTCAATTCGCCACTCCTGGTCGTGCGATGTGATGACAGAAATAATACTTATTTGGAAGAAAATTGTATTGCACGTGGCAAGAGAAATTTCATTTCAGTTAAGGAGACAGAGGGAAAATGTAGTCGCCGTTTGAAGCAACTAAATGTCAGCCGTGAGGATGGGACTGAGAAGTCAGGCAGGCATCTACACTGATATGCATTCGATTGGGGCGACAACCCTCTCCATAATACAGCGTCCGAAGAAAGCTGGACGTTTGTTGTGGCCCTTACTGATACCTGCTAGAAAGAGACGATTCCCATGTCAGCTGTCATTTAGACCATCGTGGACGCTGCCAGCGCTAACCATGCAGCCGCTGCGAGCACGCAGAACAACGGCTGGGCGATCAACCCCAATGCTGCCGCAACCTACCACACCATACCCGTCGGCTAGTAGCTGTCTGCCGCCGTCGTGTGATGCACGGCATTGTCATCGACACCGATGGACGCAGATAAAAGTAACAACGTGGTTACTGCTCCGAAAGCAGCTGTTTCCAGAGATAATGTAAGGACTATGTTGGGTTAAATGATGATATTAAAAAACCAGAGTGCAGAATTAACTGAGAATATTATCTCACCATTAAAGGCACCGAGTCAAAAGAACAGTATGCAAAGTTACATTAAAGATTGTGACAGCAGTCTAAGAGCTAGAAGCTATTACTAATTCATTCGCGGGTGCTCTCCAAATCAACGTGACGAGGTTTCAAAGCAGGATCACAGATCCTAGGATTGAAGGCATCCAGAGAACTAGCTGATAATGTTCTCGGGGAAACGGAGGGGTCGTTAGCTAAACTCGTTGAGAGCAAGTGGAAGGGGAAGTTCTTAATATTAAGCAGAAGTTAGATGGCATGCAGGTATCTTTGGAGTTTCTGTGATAGGCGGAAAACTCGCTGGCAATCGCGTCTAAGGCAAACACGCGGGATGGGTTCAGTATATACGCGAATTTGAGGAAATACTAAATAAATTAAGTCACAATAGGACTCGCTGCTTCTGGGCAGAACTGGTGTTTAGTGAGCCAATTAGGATAGCAGCAAAATTACGTCATCGGTGTTGAATTAAAGGAATTATCTAATTCATTGTGGAGTATAACGAGAAAGAAAGTTTTGAGAAAGAACGACTCGATTGCACGGTGTAAACGCCATCAGTAATGGAAGGTGATTTACTGTTAGTTTGCGACCACCTACAATCAGACCTGTTACAGAAAAAGATGTCAAAGTTTTACACGCTATATAATGTCCCTTTCAAAGTTAAGAAGGTCTTGGAAGACCACTCATATTTGGTAGTGGATCCCGAAACGTGTGTGGAAAACAGGGATCCCGTGTATTTGTAGACGTGTTTACCTATACAGAGATTATTTTACAACTATCTTAGGTTTTGTAGTTGCGGTCTAGGTGTAGAATAAACAATGAGATTAGGCAAGAATCCCAAACGATAGATGATTGTCAGTTTGAGCGGAGGATGAAAGGTTGTGAGTGAGGAAGGTAGTATGGGTATAGGTTCCCACGTGGAAGCGAACAACGAAAACAGCGGTGAGAAGGTATGAAATGTCCCTCTTGTATCAGTGTGCACTCTGAAAGTGGCTGACGGTGTATTGGGCATAACCTATACACCGGCGAATCCTCCCCATAAATAATCTCCGAAGACACTTCGGATCGATGAATGGGGCCTGACTCCTGAAATTCACCTCCTTAGACAGATAATTTTCCAAAATCGTTTCTTGCTCATACAGACGACCAAAACACACACAACAGGCCCTAATATAACAGTCGCCTCTCTAAATACATTCACTTGAGAGATGAATCCATATTACCGCTCATGTCTCAGAATAGGGATGTGAAATGCATAGAGGATGGCCATGCAACTGACGCAAACTGACGTAAAATCTAGTCAATAGAAGAGAGATATTCACTCACAGTAAAATGAAAAATAGAAGGCGTTAATAAAAAAAAGAAAGGGCATCCAGGTACGTTAAGTTAAGTGTTCCGAGGTGATTGCTTGCAAAAGGGAATTAAAAAGAGGAGAAGAGAAAAGAAAAACGAAAAGAAAAAAAAAGAAAAGCCACGGAACTGTCAGCTATTAGTGTCAGTCACCGTCTTCGATTCATTCAGCGCTTTTTTAATTTTCTGTGCATGTAAAGGAAAGCAAATGTCAACGAAAGACCACTTGTTCAAACTGAAACCTATTGTCTTGTATAATTACGACTCATATAGAAGCTAAGATAGGGAGACAGCGCTGCCATCATTAAGAAGAAAAGGATAGGGAGATACTGAAATAATAATCCAGAGATTAATTGGTTTTGTGCTGCTTGAGTAAGAAGTGGAGTTTAAAGAGAAAAGGACACACAGTTAGTACGACTGTCATTGCCAAAAAGTCGCTAGGGCAAGGTGCTCTTGGACAGGATGAGTGGTTCCGCTAATGTTGAAAGGAAACAACTTTAATTTAAACAACTAGCTTTGTTTTATTTTATCATACTTAATCATATGGTAACAAGGTTATACTAATATGTACTGAGCCGGAGAATCGGGAGTTAAGGAAAACGGGAAGGAGCAGGCTCACAAATCATCTGGTTATTATTTCATGCAAATAACAATTTATTGATAAGTTAAAATTTAAGTTAAAATCAAAGAAATAAACACTGCAATTTAAATCTTAAGGCCACATTTTAAAAGAAAAATAAATTGATCTTAATAATAATAACGTAAAAGTTCAGGTGAGACCTGCAATTTAAATCTTAAGACCACAGTTTGGAGAAATATTACTATAAGGTTACTATTTTAAAACTGATGTAATAAAACGAAGCCACACTTAGTACTTATCTTGTGTAAGGTGTCGGCGCTGCATTGATGTAAGACGTGGTCATTTTTAAACAGTCGGATGGCGTATCCGGCATATCGGTCCAGGGTGAAGCAGACGGACCAGGCTGCGAGAAACGTGAAGCGGAAGTCCGTACAGCTCGATGAACTGCGGTATCACTAACTAACGATCGGACGGTCACAAAGTTCCCCCCTTTCCACAGCCGGAGGCCCGCACTAGCTGGCGGACGCGACGAAGGTAGACCCCATCAACCGACCGATACGCCCCACACACCACTCGTCCAACAGCCAATTTCCTGTGACGAAGGGATGCGGCTTTCGCAGACCAAGTTAGCTCAAACAGCCCAACTCAGCTCTCACGTGTCAACCCGATGTCACAAACAACTCGGCTCTCACCGTGCAACTCCCCTAGTCTCAGATCAACGATCTTCTATCTAGAGACACACCACGCAGCCAGCACTTCCTCCGAGGCCGACTTCGACCAAAGATTCTTACTGAACAAATAGTAAATAGATAGCAAAGTCGAGCCAGTGGCGCCAGACAAGACCCAAGCGAAGTAAAATATGGCGCCACTGCTCAGTTACATCTTAAGAATGTGCAACTGAAATCATGGGCCTCTAGACAGAAGTTCACGCATTGGTGAGCCAACATAATTATTGTTCGTTACCAGAATATCTTACCGAGACGGTGACTGAATTATTTCAGCTCGAGGTAGTGCATTCAGTAGCTTGTTTATTCCAAATGCACTGACAAATACATGTTTCTTTAAGAGACCTTCGGGATGAGAAGGTCATTTCAAGGGCCGAAATAAAGTTATCAGGAAAACAAACTACAAATAGTGCAAATAAGAGAAAACTGCAGGTAAATCGACCCAGTAGGTTCTTGGTTCCTAAACTGTAAACAGTTTAGATTGATGAAAATTATTTTGCTGTCCTGGATGATAGAATTTATTTATTTTAAATCTATGAAGGATTCTCTATCGTTGATAATATCTGTGAATACGGTCAGATCGCTGCGTGGGGGCGTTTTAGAACAGAGACACTGTTCTGGACTACCACAAGGAGGGCAGTAAGAATAACTATTGATCTGTGCAGCCTTCCTGATAAAGAGAGAGTTGTAATAAAATATAATTTGCCATTCAGATGTATATTCACGACGTAGATTTACGAATCGTTTTCTATATGTCATGCCTCACCCCTGAATAATATTCCGAAATTCGATGAATGTAACCAGTAATTAAATGATATCAAACTACTTTATAGCCAATATTTACAGATCACCGTAGGTTTCCCTAATCAGAAGACAGTTGCTTCTTGGAGCGGAGAAATTTTCCGAGCCGTGGTTTAATTATTCATAATAATTCGCAAAATGGCAAACAGCCACAAAGTCTGGTCGAGTCATTATTTTGAATTTCTTGCCACGGTTTTGTCGGGGAGCAAGAACACTAGTCTGTCCTTCCTCAGGATTGCCGCCGCTCCAGGAACTCCAACCTATTAATCGTGAGACCAGGATAAATGACCAGAAAAGATGATGATGATGTTTGGTTCGTGGGGCACCCAACTGCGTGTTCATCAGCGCCCGCCGGAACAGATTCTATCACCCTGTTTATGTTAGCCACAGACGAAACCGAAAAGGTTTGCATCTGAGTCGGCGGGCATGATGAAGAAAGCCATGTTTTCGAGCCCGTGTTTTTTACTGCCCCTGCTCGGGCTTCAGCGTATTCAATTTTCCTCGCTACTAGCCATTATAATGAATCTCTCTCTGATCAGGGACCGGACGAGTTATCAAAACGCTCATTTGTGTTGCAATTAATTGTTTCTTTTCTCTTACCCTGCAGCAAGGCTTTTCAGGCAGGGTTCATCATCTGTGTTTGGACAAGTCGTAATTAACTTGTAAAATGCTACCTTGCATTTCCAGGAGCTTTATTTTCTTTTTCTTTAACAATATTTGCAATTTCTTTTCATCAGATTTATCGGACTTCTGGTGTGTGGAATTCCTCTTGTGTCTCCTAGAAATAATTCCTTTAACTGACAGAAATCTCTGCTGTACGAGATGGGTTCCGATGCTGACCACGTTCGGGACAGCAGTCAATTAGCACGTAAGCCTAACTGTACATGTTAACTGGAAATCAGAGGTCAGCCAGTTTTCATCAGTTTTACTATCAATATCGCAATTCTCTCTTAAGACTTTGACTGCTACACTCGTGCTCAGTGCGTGTTCTGCTGAGCGCGGCTTTGTTGACGCTTTCATGCTTCTGAGAGGCTGCTACGTGTGCTGAGAGACAGCGTTCGAGTTACTAGAAATACTAATCAACCAATTTTTTGAAAATAAAAACATTAGCTGAAAAAGTCTGATGTTTGCACGTTTCACATTCTGATACCTTCGCAGGATAAAAGACTGAGTTATTTCCCTTATTCATCATAGTTACTATGCTGCATCAAATTAAATAAAGCATTGCACGAAATGTTAAAGAGTTCGCCGAGGTATAAACGCACTACGCTAACTACGCGTATGGTGTATTTTGGGTGATACATTGCTGTGTGTGAATTTTATTTAAAATAGAGAGAAGTATGATCTCATTTAGTTTTCGAATTATTGGTTCTTGTATCAGGTGCACGATCATGCACCGTGAGCCATCCCTCCCCTGTGTACCGGGACTCATGTGGTCATAAAAATCATCATATTTCATAAACGGTTCAAGATATCGAAACGAGGTTTCTTGCAAAAGACAGCAAGCAAAGGGGTACGTATGATGTGTGAGAAACACTCAAAGCTTTTTTATTCACCGAGATACGAAGTAGCTCGTCCGTAGCAGTGAGAGCGTCGGCATAAAGGGATGCGTAAGCACGTCGAGTTAAGGAAGATACAGAGGCCGCGTTTAACCACGTCCTCAGTATCTGTGGAATGGCGGAACCTAACAAGACAGGTCGTTCACACTAGTCAAATGATTAGCAGATCATAGCAGCATCTACAACAGCCTGTAGGCGGATGGGACACTGAAATTCTTGAGTATAGTGACATGCTCCCTTGGGTAGCACATCAGGCACTTTGTATAACTTATAACTCATATGCCCTGGTTCCCAGCAGAAAGACACCTCCTTCCCCTACAGTTGTATGCGGAGAAGGCTATTCTGTATATCCTGGACTACGTGCTGGGTGCAGCAAGTCAGACAACGCGTATGTAAACTCTCTACGTTTCCAATAAGCTTAGAGCAGTAACAAACACACGCTTTCGTCCGTCGACACAGCCTATTGTAGAGATCCAGCCACCAAACCATGGGGCGTTTGCATGCTACAGCCGCCAGCCCGGGATTCGCTCCCTGGGCGTCTACGCTCGTCAACTGCCGCGGCTGGATGAGACTCGGCCATCTTGCTACTAGCGTAACAACATCAGCATGCCGCATTAGTCCTGACGCAGATCGTCTGCTAGACCGGGTTTTCTACACTTCTACGTCCTTCCACGCAGTCGCTACGGTCTGAGGGAATACTGCGCATTAGCTGGCCGCCAGCTGTCGTCTTGTTTCCTTTGCGCCAGCACTGCAGGACCATTACCGTTCCCACCGGACTGGTTATCCGACTACTCATTCGCAGCACAGCGTCGCTTTGCGTTTGCCAGAAGTCGGCGCCCAATAACGCCCGCAAAGCATGGACTCCATGTATCGACCGTTTTGTATCCCGCCTGGAAGGCGGCCGCGTGGGTAGGAGCAGGAGCAGGAAAAATACGTCGGTACTGCAGTGAGTAAAGGTGGTTTACTGGTGCAAGAAAGAATACATAACTTTGTACAAATGCGAAGTCTTAGACCCGTCGTATTTAGAGCAGAGCTGAAGCGAAGTTTCCTGGCTGGCTGCACCTGATGATATGGGCCGAATTTCTAGCGATGCTCGTAGAGCTCTCCAGCGCCGGCTAGAGGGCGCTGTCATCGGTGTCGTAGTGCCAAATTAACTGGTACCCAAGCCGTGGCATCGTAGCTATCGATACCACACACCGCGCCATCAGATGAGGACGAGTACTTGTAGCTCCTCTAAGCTTGCGAACCGTAAGGAATTTACATGTACGCTGTCTGCCTTGATGCAGCCACCTCAAATACACTGAGAGACTCCTCTCGTCCTCGTCAACCCCTACAGAACCCACAATACCCAGGTAAGGAAGCCCCATTTCATCATGATATCTAGAAGAACGGCTCATCCACCTCTCCATAGCGATAATCTATATCTAAATCTAACATATACATTGATACTCAGCAAACCACCGTACGGTGCGTGGCGGAGGGCACCCTGTACCACTTCTAGTCATTTTCTTTTCTGTTCCACTCGCAAACAGAGCGAGGGAAAAATGGCTATGTATTTGCCTCCGTATGAGCCCTAATTTCTCGAATCCTATCTTCCTTCTCCTTACGCTCCATATGTTGGCGGCAGTAGAATCATTCTGCCGTCAGCTTCAAATGCCGGTTCTCCAAATTTTCTCAGTAATGTTTCTCGAAAAGAACGTCGGCTTCCCTCCAGGGATTCCATTTGAGTTCACGAAGCATCTCCGTATTACTTGCATGTTGTTCGAAGCTACCGGTAAGAACTCTAGCAGCCCGCCTCCGAACTGCTTCTATGTCTTCCTTCAATCCGACATGGTACGCATCCCAAACACTCGGGCAGTGCTGAAGGACAGGCCGCACCAGCGTCTGGTATGAATACCAAATACTGGAGCAGTACTCAAGAGCAAATCGCACCAGCGTCCTATATGCGGTCTCTTTTACACGTGAACCACTCTTTCCTAAAATTCTTCCAGTAAGAAGAAACTTCTTCCACAGTTCTCAAATGATCGTTCCATTTCATATCGGTTTGCAGTATTACGCCCAGATATTTAAACGGCTTGACTGTGTCAAACAGGGCATTAGTAATATTGTAATCGAACATTACAAGTTTGTTCTTCCTACTCATCCACATTAACTTATATTTTTCCACACCAGTCCTCGCCATTCCTACGCTGTCGCATGATTTCTACTGATACCATAGTGCATCGAAGTTCGAACCAGGTCCAATTACTTCTAAAGCTTTCAGTATCAACAGATCTCGGGGACGAGTTAGATTTCATGGGCAAAACTGTACTTATCTATTTAGCATAGTTCAAGTCTAGACGTGTTACACTACCACTAATGTAAGACCTTTCTATGACGTTCCATATCAGAAGCCAATACTGAATCAGTGCAGTAATAATTATGTAATTACATTACCACTCATTTAAGACTTTTTATGACGTATCATATCAGAAGCTACAATTAAATTGGTTCAATAATAATTATGTAAGCGCAGTACACAGAACTGCAAACCTATGAAAGTAGCGAAGAAAATACCATTAGCCGCTGCAGTAGGATGCGTTTACGTTTTGTGTTGTGAACAGGCTAGCCAAACCATATGGGAAAAACATTCTGCAATCCGAGCTTTTAACTGCAGCAGCGTCCACTCGTTTATGATTCCTGTTCCAGATTCAGCAGAGGCAATCGACTGCTTATGGCTGTTATTACGAGCAGTCGTAGCTCTTGCATCGTAAAGGCTAGGCGACCTCTTCGCATGCGGCAAGTAACAAACATATAGTACTTTTTATAGTTCATCTTCCTACGCCCTCTTCAATTTATAACTTCAGACCTTGGCTCGTATTTTGCTTTATGTATTATTGGAAAACAAGAAAATTACGCACAGGAACAGTTTGAGGTGTTTCATGCTTAACCAAGAATTTCTTTCTCTCAGCACGAGGATGCAAACGATATTTTTGTGTCAGGGTCCTTCTGCTTCAACATCTTGACATGTAAAGGTGCACAACAGGATACGATCTTTAGTCTGTATCATTTTTGATGATTTGTGACACCATACATTAAGAAGAAATGGTGGACACAGACAACATTAATTTTCGAGGTCACTGAAAGCACTATGATTTGTTTTAGTAAAACGCGAGTCTCTGAAAGGGAGACATACTGTGCCAGTAACTTTCATTAGGCTCCACAGTAATGCTGGATATTGTTTTCATTGAATACACTAACAAACTACAGAATCAAGTTTTACGAGGGTGTATTAGAGAGATATCATCCTGTAGCTATGGCGGACGGTATGATTCGCTAACGCTACTGGAATCTCGTCCGAACTTTTACCGATCTTGAGAGTTAAACCAAGTGTACTGGTACGAACACTGTACAAGAGAAAAAGTGAGAACTTACAGTAGACCAGGGGATAAGAGAGTGAATGTGGTCGGGACTTAATAATGGATGTCCGAAACATCAGAGATTACATCCCCGAGGTCGTACAGTCGTTGGGCTACCCACGCATCACATTGTTACAGCTAAACCACGAGCACATAGGTTTTGAGGCAACCGAAGCCGCCAGAGTCATTTGTCAACACTGTGTTGATGACAGAGGCCACCATCGCGTATCGCACATTTCGACAGTGGATAGAAGAGCCACATTGTAGCAGGTCAATTGGAAATGCACTGATGGAAAAAAGAAACAGGAAAAAGGTGAGCTCTTTACCATCTAAAACAACTTCCTTCAGGATACTGTGGTACTGGCCACCATGTGGTCGACCGCATTTTCAAGTACGAGCGCCTCCAGTAACGCCACCGCGTTTGCTATAGCCGCCACCGGCAGGAGGGAGCTGCCACGAACGGTTACTACGCTGCCAATGAGATATAAGCATCCCCTCTCCAGAGCCCCAGCGGACGGTGTAGTTCGAACATTAATGGACTGACCCCCAGTTTTGCTACTATAGTCGACATAATTGTCCTGAGAGAGAACAGCAACTCTGTACTACGAGATGTTTAACATAATTCTCATTTATTGAATCGTATTATGGTATGTTGCTCTGAGTAGATAAGACGGATTGCTGATGCAGTTACTTGGATCTGAGGTTGGTCCAGAGTGATGGAAACATCTAATATACTTAAGAAAGAGTGTAACTGAGAACGGATAATAAAGGAGAACTGTAACGAACATCCTCCCTTTTTGTGTGTTTACCAGTTGAATAACATTTACAGACTGGCATAGTGGTCAGAGCTAGACGTCTTCTGAATAGACATTGTATAAATCTTTTGTATCTGCATATATTTCTGCTTTCAAATCTACTGTTAGCAACTGAGGCTGATGTGTGTGTGTGTGTGTGTGTGTGTGTGTGTGTGTGTGTGTGTGTGTGTTTGTGTGTGTGTGGATGAAGCTGAAGTGTATAAGCTGAAATATTTGAGATATTTAAGGTGCAACACGTAAGTGCTGATCAGCGTCTAACGTCTATTGTTCAGTTTCATCAATAAATTACAGAACTGCTGTCACCAGTTTCTTGCTTCGTACAGGTGCAAGTAGCCTAGCAGTAAAAGGCTCCAGAAGCTAAGGGAGGAATTCAGATGACGTCTCCATCCTTTCCACAGTTCGATGAGACGAAGAAAACGGGGAAGAAATACATAAAACAGCTGCATCAACAGTTGGACACCTACAAATTCACATGCGAATCAATTCATGAATTTTCCTTTTCATGTCTAGGGGTGTACACGTACTTCCTCCTGGTGAAGTTGTTCCTCGTAGTGATCCCCATACGAGGTCATAATTGTGAGATAACACGAATTTTTTGAGAGTCAAATACACATTGCTGTTGCACCGTATAAATTTTTCTGTGCAGAACGGCACAGTCATCAGTCCTATAAAGAATGGTTTTCGGAATTGCAGGGCATGACCATAGACTGAAAATTCAATTGTGTCTGTGGCGAAACTTATCAAGCTGGAATTCTTTGTGATGCTATTATTCAGAATCTATCAGATCAGAGACTGGCTGCCGAAATTCTAAGGCATCACCACCCAAGCCTCAGTAAAGTGCTTAAAGTTATCGATGCACTTGATGTTCAAGAATCAGCCGAGCAACATTTCTTTCTAACAGTTATCGCCTCACTTGAGACAAGCAACCCGCGCCCCAGCAAGAGCCGCAGCAACAGCACTCGCAAGTCAGCATCGCATAAACGAGGCGCGGCACGCCGCGCAGGCGCAACCTGATTACTCTGCCCCAGGTCCGCGCAAAGTGAATCACGTGTGAAATGCTGTGTCACTCGTGGTCAGAAGATTGCTTCTTCAGAGTTGCTGAATGCAATTTTTGCCATCGCGCGGGACATACAAAGCTGTTCTGCCTGTAGAAGACTAGAAAGCCCTCCTCCGTCTCACTTGGCAATAAATCAAAGCAGGAACGGATGGAAATCAATGTTATTTCTTGTTTAGATTCTGCGCCTCCTCCTGTTCAAAATTCAGACAAGCGAAGACGCAGAAATCGCACACACACGCGACTAATACCAATACAACACACTTCAGGAAGGCTCTTTCTGTCTCGAAATTCGCGGAAGTGCTCTATGGGTAGTTGTGTTCAGAGAACACACCGCAAACTGTGGATTACAATGCTACTCTGTAACCAGTCAGCGCCTTTCCAACTTGATACCAGAGCTTCTGCCGGCCGCTGTGACCGGGCGGTTCTAGGCGCTTCAGTCCGGAACAGCGCTGCTGCCATGGTCGCATGTTCGAATCTTGCCTCGGACATAGATGTGTGTGATGTCCTTAGGTTAGGTTTAAGTAGTTCTAAATCTAGAGGACTGATGACCCCAGATGTTAAGTCCCATAGTACTGAGAACCATTTTTTTGTTTGAATGCCAATGCCTACCTTTCGGAAGTGCTTCCATCCCTGCGTTGTTTCAAAAATCTATCGATCAAGTACCGTCCAAGGTACCTTCTTGTTTTATCTTGACGACATTATCGTCTCCGGACAAACACTGGAACAACACTAGCAATTTGGACCACCATTTTCAAGTTTTAAATCATGTGGGACTCAAATGTAGCCTGCAGATATATTCTTTTTTCAACACAATGATTGAATACTTAGAACATATTATCTACGCCAACGGCACTAGACCTTTGTCGAAACATTTGTAAGCAATTCAGCAAATTCTATCTCCTAAGAATGAACGTGGGCTGCTAGCTGTTCTTGTAAAACAGACTTACTACGTAAAGTTCATTTCTAATGTGTTTGAATTGCCGCATCTCTGAACCGCTTCAGACGTAAAAATGTTTCGTTACATTGGACAAGAGACTGTGACCAAGCTTTTCAAAGACTGAAAAATGCATTGAATCGTCAACGTTACGTTATGCGCTACGATCCACTCAGACGACTTGTGCTTGCTGTCGATGCTTCGTCCCATGACATCAGGGCAAAACAGAAAACATCATCGCATTTACTTCCAAAGCTTTGAACAGCGCTCAGATCAATGATAGTCAGCTGCAGAAAGATGGCCCGGTTATAGCATACGGGGTTACCAGATTTCATCATTAACTGTATGGCAGAAAATTTTTCTGCTCACAGACCATACGCCTTTGACTGCACTGTTTCATCTGTCAAAACGATGGAAACGCTTCAACTTTGGTCACTGTTATTGTCAAATAACCAGTATGAAATTCTTATCTCGTTAATCTGTTGGCACAGATACAGCATTCGACGCATCGGAAGCTTCTTGTTTAAATATTGATTTCCTTGTGATTTGCAAGCACTGAATTCTTTTCCTTCTGGTACACGGCAGACTGCACAAGCCGCTAAGAATGACTAGTCACTACGATTGCTAAAAAATTACATTAACAAATGTTCGCTGTGGTCTCAGAAATGTGTTCTCAGTCTCTTAGTGTGGACATACTTTGTGCGCCTTAACAGTTTATCTCTCTTCTGACTGATGTGATTCTGCTCCACACTCCTAACTAACAGACTAGAATGTTAATCCCCTCCTCTCTGCAACAACAGATGGTAAGTCGTCTAGACAAATGTCATTGGTGGAACAGTTCACAGTAAGCAGCTGGCGTGCCAAAAATGTACGTGGCTTTGTTTACATGCGCAAATAGAACATGCGACGGGACAATGTCGCGCTTGCGCGTACAATCAGTGCGCTCCACGCCAGCAATTTTTCTCCTGGTCACTTTGTGATACCCCATGGCAACTCCTCAAATAGGCTTTGATGGCGCCTTTTGACAAATACATTGGATGAATATCGTAGATGCCTACAGCAAGTATCTTTTATTTTCCCAGTGCATTCGACGGTTGCCGCCAGCACTGTCAAGATGCTCGTTTCTGTGTTTTCCCTGGAACGCTTCCAGCAAACAATTGTTTCTGGCAATGGACCTCCTTTTTAATCTAAAGAATTTGCACTATTTGGGCAAATTGGATTACAACATTTCAGGGCAGCACCATTCTCGTTACAGTCTAACGGCAAGGCGGAATGTTTGGTTCGAACTTCCAAGACTCACATATCAAAACTATGGGCTTCACGTTCATGTGAAGAAGCCTTACTGATATTTCTGAGCCATTTAAATTAACGAATTTAAGTAAGATTCAGTCTGCCTACCAGAATGGCAGACGAATTATTAAAACAAGCTAACAGCAACACCGGCGACCTTTTAATATCCTCCTTCCATTATACATATTTGGCCTCCAGCGACGGTTTTATGCTACCCATTTTCCTGTTTAGTCTCGTCAAGATCATTATGTATCTTTCAAAACCCTCTTGAAACTTTGTATTATTTTCATCTGGTTCAAATGGCTCTGATCACTATGGGACTTAACTTCTGTCGTCATCAGTCCCCTAGAACTTAGAACTACTTAAACCTAACTAACCTAAGGACATCACACACAATCATGCCCGAGGCAGGATTCGAACCTCCGACCGTAGCAGTCTCGCAGCTCCGGACTGAAGCGCCTAGAACCGCTCGGCCTACGTTGAGTTGCTGCACAACGTCGGACAGAAGGACTTCCGACGCATTATTAGAAGGCATTCCATGGCTGCTGTCTCCTCAGTGTATATTACGTAGCTTTACCCACACATCACCTCTATTTTTCTCTAAATTTGACAATGTCGAACGTTTTTTCTGGGTCGACAAATCCTACAAACGTTTCTAGATTTTTCTTCAGTCTTGCTTCCATTGTCAAGTGTAACGTGAGAACTGCTTCCCTGGTACGTTTATATTTCCTAAGACCATATTTATCATCATCAAACAGAACCTTATATTTAAACAACAGAAAATAAAGGGAGGAATATCAACACTTTTGAAAAATGATCGATTGTTACTCACCGTAAAGATGACATGTTTGATTTGGACGCAGGCACAACGAAAAGACTGTCACCCACTAAGCTTTCGGCCAACGGCTTCTTCCAAAAATAAAGAAAACCACAAAAATATTCACCTAAGTGTGTGCACCTCACGCTCGCATAGGTACTGTCTCCGCTCACTTTAGCCAGTTATGCTAGAATGGCTGGACGTAACTGTCATGTGCGCGAGAGGTGTGAGTGTATTTGTGTTTTCCTTTCTTTTTCGAAGGAGGCTTCGGCCAAAAGCTTAGTGTGTGGTAGTCTTTCCGTCGTACCTGTCTCCAACTCAAACATGTCATCTTTACGATGAGGAGCAATCTATCAATTACACAGTTGTTGACAGATCTTCAATTTTGGTTTCCATTCTTCTGTATCCTGTATATTGTTCTTGTCGGCAGCTTGGGTGCACTAGCTGTTAAGATGACTGGCAACACTGTTCGCACTTACCTGTCCTTGCTATTTTCGGAATTGTTTTACTTCTATGTTTCTGAACGTCTGATGGTAAGTCGCCAGTGGCATAGATTTTACATACCAACATGAATAGATGTGTGCTTTCAGACCGCCTCAAAGATCTTAGAAATTCCGATGGAATGTAGTCTGTCCCTTGTGCCCTATTTGACTAAGATTTCCAGAACTCTTTTAAGGTCGGACTCTAATAATGTATCCCCTATGTCAGATCGATATTTCTTCTTCTATCATGTAATGAAACAAGTCCTCCCCCTCAGAAAGGCCTTCAACGTACTCTCTCCACACATCCAATCTCTCCTCTGAAGTTAACAGTGGAATTCATATTACACTTTTAATGTTACCATCCGTGCTTTTAATTTAACCGAAGGTTGGTTTGACATTTCTGTATGTTTAATCAGCCCTTCATATAACCATTACTCTTTTGGTTTCTTCACATAGTCATGCAACTATTTCGCACTCGACATTCCTTCCTTCCTAATGGATTTATATTTCTGCATTTCTATCTGTCCCTCAACACTTCTTTACTTTCTTCCTTCGTCGTTAAATCGGAGTATATCATCTGTTAGCCAAATACCTTCGCAGTTACCTTCCTTGTACCTACGTTTACCTGTCCCACATCTGTAACTGTTGTTTTTAGAGGTGTCCACACCTCCTGAACTGGAATGTCTTCTCTAGTGTTCTTTGTTGCAGAATCCACATCCTTAGCGAAATTCAAACACGTCTCGCCTTTCCTCAGTACATCAATATCCCAGTTTCCTCCACAGTGATTTTTCGGACAATGCTCTTAAACTTCAGTCTACTCTTCATCATTACTAAACATTGTCATCTGAGCATAAATCTGCACCTGGGTAAGCCTATCTGATTTCGGAATCTCGGTTGACCATGATATAATCCACTGGGATCCTTCCAGTATTTCTGGGCCGTTTCCAAGCACATCTCGTCCTCTTGTGATTCTTGAACAGAGCATTGCCTATTACCTCGTGAATGACAATACATAGTAGCCACAATACCAGAAGAAAACAATAATAACAGTGGAAACAGTGAATCGTTCTCTGCCCCCAACTGAAAAAGTTACAGTTAAGCCTTGTGACTATATGGAAATTAAGTACCCTTTAGACCTGAAAGGATGAACAGTGACTTCAGCTTACACATGTAGCTATAACGGCTTAACAGATATGAATGGTGTGTCTTTCCCTCACGGCTTAGCATATCCAGACGGCAGCGTAACCATCAAAACCAAGGAAGTAGTGGACTTTCAACAAGTACTCTCATATGTTCTCCTTGGAGGTCAAAAAATATTTTCCACCAGGCTAATGTTAACTGGAGCGACATGACCGGAGCATATGATGTTAGTCTGAAAGATCATTGTTAAATCAGTATTTGTAAAATTATTGACTTCGTGACTGCCTTAAAAACCACAGTTTATTTTCTTTATTACGATTTTGGATGTTGATAAATACCAGCAAAAATGTTTGAGATATATTGTTATACACGAATCTAGTGGAAATACAGGAATATATTGAATAAAAAAAAAAGTTTTCAGACGAAGAAGTGTGATTGTACTTGAGAATAACAGTATCGAAAACAAAAGAGGAATACTGTTTCAGGATTATTTTTACAAGTGAATTCTTAAATGCCCTTTATGTATATGCGCTGAAAATACCTTGAAATACGTCTAAATTGCTTTTGAAAAGAATAATGTAATAACCAGGTCCAAGAATAACATTAGCAGCAGCTACGGTAGTCACACAATTTTTCCTGGGTTGCTTGCATCTATGTGGTGTGGACACTGTCGAAACGATGAACTGCCTCACCAAATCGAACATTATGTGACCAAAGGAACAGAAAAGCAACTGAGATCGCTCGACAGAATGAAGGCACTGGACCTGACAGGGTACCATATGATTCTACACAAAGTGTCCGACAAAACGTGCCCCTCTTCTAGTAGCAGTGTAGCATAGGTACTTGGAGTAGCGAAGTGCTCCTGCTGATTGCAAAAATGTAGAAGTCACTCCAATTTTAAAAAAGGGTCGTCGAACAGGTACACAAAACTATAGACCTATTTCTCTGGCACCAGTCAGTTGTTGAATTTTGGAACATGTTTTATCTCTGCATACAATGAAATTTCTGCAGACATATAATCTTCTCTGTAGCAACAAACACAGGTTCCAAGAACAACGACCTTGTGAAACGCAGCTTGCTCGGTTCATACACAAGACACATAAAGCAGTAGATACAGGTGACCAGGTAGGTGCCGTGTTCCTTGACTTCTGGAAGGCATTTGATACAATTCTGCTCTGCCACCTAATAAACAAAATACAAGCGTATACAATATAGGCCAATTGTGTAAATGGACTGAAAAATTTCTAGCAAACAGAACATAACATGTCATTCTGGTTGGAGAGCCGTCTTCAGGCCGAGAAGTTACTATGAGCATGTCCCAGAGGAGTGTTACAGGAACATTACTTTTCACAATATATATATATATATATATATATATATATATATATATAGGGCTGGGGCCCATGAATGTACATATTTGGAAACATTCTAAAACGAAAGCATATGTGTTTTTTAACCCAAACTTATGTTTTTTTAAATGGACCTCCTATATTTTTTCTTCAGCAATCCATAGCATGACAAAGTACATACACAATGGCGTTGATTGCATCGCAATATTCCCATTACATCCCGAGATATTGAGACGCGAAGTTGACGCTTGAAACACCCGACATGTGCTGCTAGCGCACGTCTTGAGGCTCAGGCGTGAACCCCATGCTGCCCGTAATCGTGATGTGATTGACATGTGTAATCACACCTCCATACTTATCAAGAGGGACACTTACTTGTCAAGACTTGCACCAGGCGAACGGTCTACCCGACGGGCGGCCCTAGCCACACGGCATTTTTTACCCGCCATCATGGTCTAAAGATTTTTACCGAAACTGATTACAATTGACAATAAATATTTTATTGCAGTCAAGTCTGTTTCCAATGTAATTTTAAGATATTTTATCGAGACCGCTGATATTATCCATGACGAATGTTCTCAGAAATCATTTATATAAATGACCAAGTATATAACATTGGAAGTCCTATGAAGCTTTTCGCGGATAATGCTGTTGTATACAGAGAAGCCGTAACTCTAGAAAAATCTAGCGAAATGCAGGAAGATCTGCAAAGGATCGACTCATGGTGCAGGGAGTGTAAGTTGATCCTCGATATGAAAAAATATAACGTATTGTAAATACATAGACAGAAAAATCCTTCACTGTACGATTCGACAATTGCAGAACAATTACTGGAATCAGTTACTTCTATAAAAGTCTAGCAGTATGCGCACGAACGATTTGAAGTGTAACGACCACATAACATTAATCGTCGGTAAGGTAGACGCCAGACTGGGACTCACTGGGATAATCCTTTGAAAATGTAATCATTCCACATAGGAACTAGCTTACAAAACACCAATACGTAAAATATTGGCCGGCAGTACGGGATCTGTACCAGACAGAATTAATAGAGCAATTAGAGAACATCGAAATAAGAGCAGTGTATTTTGTTCCAGGTTCATTTAGCAATCACAAGAGCGTCACAGAGATGATCCAGCAACTCCATGTGTAGACGCTGTAAGAGAGGCGTTCTGCAACATGGTTTGGTTTATTGTTAATGCTCTGAGATCTTACATTCCTTCGTATACCTCACAAAAAGAGCATGATGATAAATTAAGAGAGATTTTGGCCCCCACGGAGACTTCTCGCAATCTTTCTTCCTAGGAACTATCCACGACTGTAATTGCACGGGGACGGGAAAGGGGGGGGGGGGAAGGAGAGCTGCACACGAAGTACCCTCCGTCGCACAGCGGAAGGTGGCTTGTGGAGTAAAGCTGAAGATATAACAGCGTAGAACGACATTCCCCAGGATGCCATCAAAATCCGGTCTTCTCTGCCTTATAGCCTTGATCTCAAAGTGACAAGAGGTGCTTTTTATTGTTAAATTAAGTGAACACGCACCCAGAAGCTTTATTACTTCAACAATAGTGTGGTTGTAGGCTGCTCATGGACACGGTCAATCTGTAGCGAGTTAATGGGCAGTGCATCTTCAGGTGTACAAAATGATGTTAATTAGGACAGCAAGCAGCCTAGCACGCACCGGCCAAATGATAGGCACATCTACTTTCACAACAGATTGACTGGTAAACAAGCGAAGCGGCTCATTGTTCCGAGTGGGAGTAGCAACTAATCATCCTCCTTCTTCACGCAACAAAGGAATCGTCACTTGTTAAAAGGGTTTAAGTCCATCGACTCTACTTTTGAGAATACAAAAACTATTTGCCATTTGTTTACTTATTTCTCGAGATCTAACTAAACCGCATACTATGAAGATAAAAGTCAGTGCCTGTGTAATCACCAGTGTTGGTATTTGGGGATTTCTCTGGCTGACAAACAAAACCCAACTGCCTAACGGGACCTTTTTTTTTAGTTAACCTGTTTACCCACAATGGCGTTCTTGATAGAATGCAGGTGCACGTAAAAAGAAGTTTGTGGAAAGCCGAAAACGGATGGGCGAAAGGATGTGCCCCAGAGAGTTTGATTATTTATGTGCTACGGCATATACGAGGGCAGTTCAATAAGTAATGCAACACATTTTTTTTCTGAAACAGGGGTTGTTTTATTTAGCATTGAAATACACCAGGTTATTCCCCAATCTTTTAGCTACACAACACTATTTTTCAACGTAATCTCCATTCAATGCTACGGCCTTACACCACCTTGAAATGAGGGCCTGTATGCCTGCACGGTACCATTCCACTGGTCGATGTCGGAGCCAACGTCGTACTGCATCAATAACTTCATCATCCGCGTAGTGCCTCCCACGGATTGCGTCCCTCATTGGGCCAAACATATGGAAATCCGACGGTGCGAGATCGGGGCTGTAGGGTGCATGAGGAAGAACAGTCCACTGAAGTTTTGTGAGCTCCTCTCGGGTGCGAAGACTTGTGTGAGGTCTTGCGTTGTCATGAAGAAGGAGAAGTTCGTTCAGATTTTTGTGCCTACGAACATGCTGAAGTCGTTTCTTCAATTTCTGAAGAGTAGCACAATACACTTCAGAGTTGATCGTTTGACCATGGGGAAGGACATCGAACAGAATAACCCCTTCAGCGTCCCAGAAGACTGTAAACATGACTTTACCGGCTGAGGGTATGGCTTTAAACTTTTTCTTGGTAGGGGAGTGGGTGTGGCGCCACTCCATTGATTGCCGTTTTGTTTCAGGTTCGAAGTGATGAACCCATGTTTCATCGCCTGTAACAATCTTTGACAAGAAATTGTCACCCTCAGCCACATGACGAGCAAGCAATTCCGCACAGATGGTTCTCCATTGCTCTTTATGGTGTTCGGTTAGACAACGAGGGACCCAGCGGGAAGAAACCTTTGAATATCCCAACTGGTGAACAATTGTGACAGCACTACCAACAGAGATGTCAAGTTGAGCACTGAGTTGTTTGATGGTGATCCGTCGATCATCTCGAACGAGTGTGTTCGCACGCTCCGCCATTGCAGGAGTCACTGCTGTGCACGGCCGGCCCGCACGCGGGAGATCAGACAGTCTTGCTTGACCTTGCGGCGATGATGACACACGCTTTGCCCAACGACTCATCGTGCTTTTGTCCACTGCCAGATCACCGTAGACATTCTGCAAGCGCCTATGAATATCTGAGATGCCCTGGTTTTCCGCCAAAAGAAACTCGATCACTGCCCGTTGTTTGCAACGCACATCCGTTACAGACGCCATTTTAACAGCTCTGTACAGCGCTGCCACCTGTCGGGAGTCAATGAAACTATACGAGACGAAGCGGGAATGTTTGAAAATATTCCACAAGAAATTTCCGGTTTTTTCAACCAAAATTGGCCAAGAAAAAAAAAATGTGTTGCATTACTTATTGAACTGCCCTCGTAGTAATACCATGAGGAACTAATCTGGTCAGTACAGTGAAAATAAAAGAGTATAGGGAATCCTGAACGGAAGAGAGAAGTTAGAGAAAAGGCCAACAGAAGTAAAAAAGTCATTACCTAGCTGAGTAGTACATGCAGTCAGGCCATCGCTTGAACAGCAGTTGAAAAGTAATGTCATATCTAATTGAATGGAGTCTGTTGTTCCCAGTTGTGAAGAGATTTTCATGGTTGTTGAGGAAAGGCAGTACTTGCCTTCTCCTGGCCTCATTTACCTTGAAATACCTTCCAGAACTGCCAGACCCATAGCGCAGAAATCATACCGTATTGAGCGTCAGTTATAGTCCCTTGACACGTTGAGCTTTAAAATTAGTTGAATATGACTACGAAGCACGTCATAAACCTGGTAACCTCCATCCAAATGCCAACACAGGCTAGCGGGATCTTTTAATAGGCCTTCTGAAAACATCCGAAACGTGTATGCAGGTAACATCGTGATACTGACTCATGAACAACTTTCTCGTTCAACGCTCAATAATCTACAACCATGTCGTGCCCTGGACCTTAAATACAATAAAGATGGTGGAGGACATGATGATCTAGATGGTGTAATCAATCCCTCTCCAAACACCTCATCAGTGGCAGTTCTAACCTGCTTATAGAAGGTGGTCACGGTGGTGAGAGGCGATATGGGGGATGACTTACCAGTACATTGTCTGTAAGATCTATTTTATATTCTTACGCTTCTCTTCACCCAAGGAATCAGACAAAACATCAGAAAACTGACCACACAACTGATGGGTCCGATAACCCTGTTCTGGGGATAAATGACTAAAGTTGTAACCATCAGTCTCAAATACAGGAAGTGCCAAGGAAATTGGTAGGCCTATAGCATGCGTATTCAAATACAGAGGTACGTGAACTGGCAGAATACGGCGCTGTGGTCGGCAACGCCTATATCAGAGAAAATTCTTAGGTGTCCACATTGGTGAGAATTTAAATTGGAAAAAACACATTTTGGAACTCCTAGAAAAACTTAGTTCATAGCAAATTTTGGGAAGAGAGAAATCAGTAAATTGACATATTTTGCTTATTTTCATTCATTAATGTCATATGGAATGATGTTCTTGAATAACTCATCTTTAAGAACGTGCTGTAAGAATGTGTTACTCACCCACGTTCATCTTGTGGACATCTGTTTAAGGAGTTGGGCATTCCGATTACTGCTACACAGTATATCTATTCCCTCATGAAGTTTGTTGTAAGTAGTCCACTACAGTTCAAAAGGAACAATGAGGTACATAAATACAGTACTAGAATAAAAAATGACATTCATTACTCAACATTAAGGTTGTATTTAGCACAGAAAGGGGTGGACAACGCTGCAAAAAAAAAAAAATTTTTGGTCACTTACCCAGTGATATAAAAGGTCTAACAGGTAGAAAAGTAAAATTTAAAAATACGTTGAAACGTTTCTCCTTGACAGCTCCTTCTATTCCGTAAAAGAATTTCTATGTTCGTAATGTGTAAAAGGTAGTGGGTAGGAAATGCTAACCCAATCTGTATATCTTGTTTTTATTTTGGGGAAAAAATGATATGGTGCTGTTTAGAGTACAAATAGATGTACAAATTAATTTACAGTATGAATGTAAAATAACTCGATCATGATATCGTGCAAATGATCCAATGAACATGAAAGTAGCCAACTAACTAACAAGTGTCTGGGGCAGTTGTTTGACCGGGTACTGCGGCTACAATGGCAGGTTTTCAAGATTTAAGTGAGTTTGAACGTGGTGTTGTAGTCGGGGCACGAGCAATGAGACACAGCATCTCCGAGGTAGCGATGAAGTGGCGATTTTCCCGTGCGACCATTTCACGAGTGTACTGTGAATATCACGAATCCGGTGAAACATCAAATCTTACACATCTCTGCATTCGGAAAAAAGATCCTGCAAGAACGGGACCAACGACGACTGAAGGGAATCGTTCAACGTGACAGAAGTGCAACCTACCGCAAATTGCTACAGATTTCAGTGCTGGGCAATCAACAAGAGTCAGCGGTCGAACCATTCAACGAAACATCATCGACATGGGCTTTCGGAGCCTAAGGCCCATTCGCATACCGTTGATGACTGCATGACACAAGTCTCTATGCCTCACCGATCGAGGTGGCGCAGTGGTTAGCACACTGGACTCGCATTCGGGAGGACGACGGTTCAGTCCTGCGTCCGGCCATCCTTATTTAGGTTTTCCGTGATTTCCCTAAATCGCTCCAGGCAAATGCCGGGATGGTTCCTTTGAAAGGGCACGGCCGACTTCCTTCCCCATCCTTCCCTTAGCCGATGAGATCGATGACCTCGCAATTTGGTCTCTTCCCCCAAAACAACCCAACCCTCTACGCCTGATCTGGTCCCGTCATCTGTTGATGACTGGAAACATGTTGCCTGATCGGATGAGTTTCGTTTCAAACTGTATCGAGCGGCTGGAAGTGTACGGGTATGGAGTCAACCTCATGAAACCATGGACCCTGTATGATAGCGGGGGACTGTTCAAGCTGTTGCAGGCTCTGTAATGGTGTGGGGCGTGTGCAGATGGAGTGATATTGGGTCCGTGATACGTCTAGATACGAGTCTGACAAGTGGCACGTACGTAAGCATCCTCTCTGATCACCTGCATCAATTCATGTCCATTGTGCATTCCGACGAAATTGGGCAATTGCAGCAGGACAATGCGACACCTCAAACGTCCAGAATTGCCACAGAGTGGCTCCGGAAACATTCTTATGACTTTAAAATGTACCGCTGGCCACCAAACCACCCAGACATGAATGTTATTGAGCTTATCTGGGATGTCTTGCAACGTGCTATTCAGAAGAGATATCCACCCGCTCATACTCTTACGGACTTATGGACAGCCCTGCAGGATTCATGGTCTCACTTCCCTCCAGCACTACTTCAGACATTAGTCGAGTCCATGCCACGTCGTGATGCGGGTCTTGTGCGTGCTCGCTGGGGCCGTGTAAGATATTAGGCAGGTGTACTACTTTCTTTGGCTCTTCAGTGTATATCTGTCACACTCACTGTGGTTTGCTTGGCGGCTCCTCCATCGAACTGATGCTTACGAAATTAATATTTGTGCTCCTATTCGAAGCCAAAGGAAAACTGGCTTATTCTCTAGTCCGGAATTAGGCCCATATGCCGGATAAAGTCCGACCTGAGAATAGCGTGAATCTAGATAAATCATTTAATCTGCACATTAATGGTGAGCCGTTGCGGCTCTAACATTGGCGGTATGGTTTTCCACTGGCACCACTAGCTCTTTAGGTTGCAATTGTCGAGTTGATAGTATGTTACCAACTGTATTTGGTCGAGGTGAATGTGTTTTGGCGGGATCTGTGGAGGTCAGTCGGCTGAGGGGCACGTGGCTTGTAAGTTGTGACTTTTGGGGGCTCCGGCGTCCGACGTGGGTCTCGAGGAACGACGTAAAATTAAATCCGTCGGGGGCAAGACTGGCCGGGTCGTGTAAGACGGCGCTAGTACAGACGGACGCCGCGTATAACCTGGTCGACACGTTCCCGGCATACTCTTCAAACCAGTTTAAGCCACCTCGAATTTGGCCTGTGTGGGTTGAAAACAATAACGTCCTAGCTGGAATCCTGCAAGTTGCGGTTCGTGGAGTGAAGTATTGTTTTCTTATTTTGACCACGTGATATTGTAAGGCCATGCCGGTGTTACATGGAATTGGTCCTGTTATTTTAACACACCTACCAGTGTTTGAGCGCATGGCCATCGGTCAGTGTTACTAATTCCAATTTGTGTTCCAGGCTATTTTTCGTGGAAGTGTAACCTACCTGTGGTAGGTTTCGTGAAGGGAGTAACTGGTGCCTCGATCAGTGTGGGAGACAAGGTGGAATATGCGTATGTTTGTGTTATTGAATCATCGGGTGCTGACATGATTGGTAGTGAATATTAGTAGTTTAAAGGAGTGTTAAATTTAACCTATGTATACCAGTTTGCCATTAATTCCTTTTCACTCCCTACCATTCATGTGTGAAGCCTTACTTTTGAAGATTACTGTTCCCTTTTTATCTGTGTTGGCAGGGCAGCTTTATCGCAAACGGTGCGTTCCTGTTAACTGGGGAAGTGGCAAGGCGTGTTTGTTTGCTGGGGCGGAGGCACTCCGATCGTCGGCACGGCGTCTGGGTTGGCCGGCAGTCAGCCGCCCCTGCTAGCCGCGTCTATGTGGCACGAGTTGAGTAAAGTTGATCTTTCCATGCGTGCCAAGGCGGAGAGTCGCCGTTCGTGTAGGTACCAGTGATTAGATCCATTTGGTGCATTTAAAGACCTCAGGAGCTTAAGGCGTGTTTGCCAAACCAGAGTTTTTTTTCCTCATATTATACTTCTGTAACAGTTCTTTAAAGTTGATACCCTTATCACTACTCCTCAGCGTGCTCAGAGTAAGACCTGTTACTTACCAAGATAAACCGGCGAACCATACCTCGATCCACAGTCGTTAGCCACAGCACTTGCTGCGAAATTTGGCTGCTCGTTCCTTGTGGGCCGTCATAGTTGTCTGCTGTAGCTTTCAGCTTACTTTGAATTGTGGGCCGTTGTTTATTTATTAGGGACTACTTCAAAGTTCAAGTAAGTTTCAATTGCATTTGCTTCAACTTATCTTCAAAGTTGGGATATTTTATATTTCTTAAGACTTGTTGCTAATGTTTGGTTGCGATATATGGGTGATCATTTCTGTTTAAATTTTATACGTTTCTAGTTGTCCTGTTTCATCGTCTGTGTAGCATATTGTTCAGGGGATATATATTAAGGGCTGCGCAATGCTAAGCGATCTCCCTACAGCTTCTGTCAGTGGCGTCTGTTGTGAGCAACTCGGGATCTGCATGAATGTTGTTCAACTGTGAAATGGTCAGCTAAACTTGAGATTTGTTAGTACATTTAACAGCTGTTATTGTAATTAATTTTGTTGATAAAATTGTTTGCTAAACCCGCTTTCAGTCACGCTCAGCTGATGTAACAGTTTTGTTTTTGTGAACTCTGCACTTCCGTTTTCCATGTCCTGCTTTTTTTAAATGGTATAATTGTTGAAGTGTTCTTTTTTTTAAGAAAAAGGATTTGAGCATGTTCAACCTTTTTTCAGATTTCTGATTCCTTTAATAAGTTTATAAATTGTATTAATATTGCTATTAAGTAATGAAATATACTACACGAAGTAACAGATGACAATTTTGTGGGTCCACCTGCCATGTTTGCCTTTAAGCTGTCGCAAGTCTAGTTAAGAGGTATCAAACGGGACTTTCCCCGGCGACTAGTTCCCCTTGACTGTCTCACCAGAGAGATCAGGAAACATGCGTACTGAACGGTGTACGTGATACAAGCTCAGAGAACTCCTGAAATACAGAAGCGAACATACCAGTTTCCCATTTCAGCTCTGACACATGAACTGCAGGCGTTACCACAATCGTTTTATAAACAGGACCCTTAGCGAAGTACACTCCCTTTTTGTCATATATCTTTGGCTTTAGGCAGTTCCTAATTGAGTGACCCTTAACCTGACACCTATAAAAATGGATGTCAGATAAGCGCAGTCTACTAACTGTCCCCCTTTTCTCATTCAAAATGTTCGCTTCTTTCCCCACTCCCTACACGAGTGTAAGCAGCAACGCCTGTGTCTCGAAAATTAATTGATTCAACATTTGTAAGTTCCTAGGTTGTTCACTGAAAGCTACTGAAGACTGGTCACTTGGGTGCATTTCCTTCAAAATAGTGTGAATAATTTGATGCTCCTGAAAATCTAAATTCATGCTTCTAACGTATCTCTTTACGAACCACTCCAGTAACTCATTCCCCTGCAAACTGAAATAATCCTTTCCAATTAACTGATGCCACCCCGGTGCAGATAAATAGTTGCTGCTTGCTACATATCAACCGCAAAGGGCAAATTGTTCCAAAAGGCTACCTTGAAACATTGCTCCAAATTCACCTTGTCCAATGAACACAAAATTTGGTAAAACTGCACATCCTTCAAACTAAAGCATTGCACCATAGGCCTGCCGTTAAAAAGAGAACATGACGACTGTTCAGCCTCCTCACTATACGTGACTAAGAGCACTCCCCCTTCCCGCTTCCGTCATCCCTAGGGTTAGGCAACTGAACAAACAAACTGGCGGAATGTGCACACAATTCTTGACTAATTAGTCCAGCACTAGTACCATGGGTAGGACTCCGCCCTCCGCACTGTAGTCGCCAATTTACTACTGTAACACGGATATTCTCCATGTTGACGCTACACAGATCCTCAACCCAACTAGCGTAATGCGCCACACATACCATAATTCTACTGATTCGCAAGTGTGAAAGCTGAGCTGTTTGAAGAAGGATACTAACGAAGCAAGCTCCTCTACCACACACTGAATACTGGCGACGGCTTACTCAACTCGGTCGGTACCAGATTAGGCAGGGTCATGCAGTGGTTGGATGCGTCCCTGATCTGGCACAGCAGCTCAGCTGCACTCGCAGAAACATCGCACCCTTGAATTAGCATCTTGTAAATAATTTCCTCCTTGCAGAACTCAGTGATACCTGGAAACTCCCTCATGGACAGTAAGAAACACAGATATGCCCAAAAAATGAAAAAAAAAATTACACAAACACTACTTATTTAAATGGAGAAAAATTTTAATCCTACCGTCACCCCAACCTTGCAGAATTCCACACCCAGAACCACACTCTGCTACCAAAGTATGATAGTAGATGGTGTGAGCAACAACAATACACAAATAACAATACTGGGAATACGTCTGTGGCGAACTGTAGTACTTAATATACAAGCCAGTTGTGAAAAACACATTCACAACAAGTTGTTAATTCATTTCATACATTTTCATGGTGTTTGAACTCTGTCAGCTCAGTTCATCATTAATCTAATACCTTCCCCCGTGCTGGTCGGAGTTATTCAAATAAGGAAAAAAAACAGCTGTGTTAGAAATTAGGAATGCTGTACGTCCATCTCTCGGTGATGTAGCTACGCCTGCTAGACTGTGTGGGATGAGTTGAGCCAGCTAGCATACTGCATATGGCTGAGCACCACTGCCTGCCAGCTATGTCTCTTATCGCCGCTATACAGTCGTGGCCTGAAAATTACTACGCTCTGCCCTGCGGCCTTTCGGGTTTGTCCAGTCGTGGTAAGACAACTTTATTTTATATAACACATTTATTTTCCTGCACACACACACACACACACACACACACACACACACACACACACACACACAGACTTTAGTGCTCTGCGCCGGCCGATGTGGCCGAGCGGTTCTAGGCGCTACGGTCTGGAACCGCGCGACCGCTGCGGTCGCAGGTTCGAATCCTGCCTCGGGCATGGATGTGTGTGATGTCCTTAGGTTAGTTCGGTTTAAGTAGTTCTAAGTTTAGGGGACTGATGACCTCAGAAGTAAGTCCGATAGTGCTCAGAGCCATAGTGCTCTGCCAGTGCAGGGACATAATTGAGCCCGCAACTGAGTGAATTTCTTTCCTGAATTGGTACGAAAATTTTATTTTGCCTGTTTAAGAGACTTTCCCGCTACCCTACTTCCATAACCTGACAATTTTATATCCGCTAATAACCAAACTAACGGGTTTCTACTGACTGTGAACTTTGCCATTAGGTCCGAGAACCTATTGACCATATCTTTTTTACGCCGAACCGAGTATGTTGGTGTTACAGGCTAACATCCTAACGAACGCTTCACATTGCACTAACATCTACACTATATACTCTCTCGGTAGCCATCAGGCAAACAAAAGTCTGTTTACCTAATCCCTTGGGAACGGCAGAGACGTTTTGCAGTGCCCATAATTTACACGTAGTATGTTTAAGCTGATAGACCCTATGCACAACAGTGCTGCGACACCCACGTTGCCTATATGTTGCAAGGGTACAACAGAGCAATTTTCCTCCATTATTCATTTGGGATTCCACTACATAGCTTGGCTCAAGTACTGTAAGGCACCCGGTTTAGAAAACGTGACGGTAAGAGGCTGCAGAAGCTTTCTTCTTGGTTTGGTGTTACCTGTCTAACAAGCAGACCGTTACAGACATTGTATCGCACCTGTGTAGAAATTAATTCCAGTGCACTTTGGGTGGCCCACTTCCTTTCGCTGCCGGGGAGGCATGTTCTAGCGATCTGTGGTATCAACTAATATCGGCAGGCTACTGCCATCGGATGCTATCTGCTTTCCTTTTGCGCACCTCTGTCTAATTTTTAGTCTCCTGCTGAGCTACCCGCTCTATAATTTATTTCTGCGTTTGCTGAACGAAAGTAGTTTCGGTTCAGCTCTCCCGGCAACATCTATTCGATATAACAGCTGCTCCAGTCAAGGTCACTGAGGCTTCATACCTCGCTTCCCACCGCGTTGACTACCATCTGTCTCTCAATTCACGTCGTGAATAGTGAACTTCCTCCTAATTTGCCTATTTGGTATGCAATTAATGCTATTGATTTGCGCCAAACGCTTTCTGTTCACTGGCGCAGACGAGTACCTTTCACGAGATGATCACGTAGGTAAACTACTGAGCTCCAAAAGAAAAATGAGATGCCTCCAGGATTCTCGAATGAGTAGCAGTTTCAGAAGAAAAGGAAGATGTCCCTTTAAGTTTAAATCTGCCTTCATAATGTCTAGAGCTATCCCGCTCTCAAGATTGTGTTATGAATAGTATTACTGTCTTGTCGCTAAAGACTTGTACGTCTTCGATACCAAGTGACAATGGGGTAGAATATTCTGGCGCGCGTCTCACTGTGTCCACCTCTGTCGCTCTGTGTGCATTCGCTGTTGCTTCCGGATTATAGTGTGAAAATTCTGATACCATGTCTAGTAGTTCACAAAGAAGCGGTCATTCTCACCATTCTAACTTACACCCATTATGTGAATTCCTGTTTCCAATCCAGTGCGAATCAGCAATATCATGTTGTGGGCAATACGTAAATTGACAGGGAAGCTATGGTTTGGACAGAAAATCACCTATCCTACCCTTATTCGTAAACAGTTCTTTCCAATTACCTGTACAACCCCGCACGAGAGAACCTTGTTCTAAGTTTAATGTCCGGTTACAATAGTTTTCAGTCAAGTATGTGGTAGCCACCATTTTGTAATTTACTTCTTCCTGCACCAACAAGTAACACAGAAAATGGAGCTCTACCCTATAGTCATCTCAGATTACAAACATCGATTCTGGGTTCCTGCAAGAGCCGGAACGTATTGTCAACACCTTACTCTGGTCTCACTGCAATCAAATGTCTTCTTCCAGTCTACACTGCACAGCAAAATCTGTGAATTAACACTCTCAGTGATTCCAAGTTAACCATTCTGCTGACCCGGAAACTGCGTTGGAAAAACCTCCGATAGCTCAGCGCCAGTGATCAGTAGGCAATCACCAGTCTGCACCACACCTATCAATGTACACAGGCAATTAAATGCACCTGTTTCCGTAGTCGAGTTAGATAATATGCACTCTCCACTTCATATGTAAATATCGACCTCCTAGACAGTTGGTTCAAAAGGCTCTGAGCACTATGGGACTTAACAGCGAAGGTCATCAGTCCCCTAGAACTTAGAGCTACTTAAACCTAACTAACCTAAGGACATCACACACATGCATGCCCGAGGCAGGATTCGAACCAGCGACCGTAACGGTGGCGCGGTTCCAGACTGAAGCTCCTAGAACCGCTCAGCCACTCCGGCCGGCCTAGACAGTTGTGTCTACCGTCACATCATTGACTGCACGTCCTGTCAGAAGAGGGTCCACGTTAAGCTACGTTTCCGCATTCCATAAGAGTGCCTCGGAAAGAGGGGTGGTCCGTTTTTTTCTTTTTCCGTTTACTGTCATCGGAATGCAACCTTTCCACACACAGCCCTCGGGATCAGGAGAACTATTTGAACGTTTAAGCAACCTGCGACACCCAGTATGCCGTAATCATCACAGATTTTAAACTGTCACTGTTTCACAATGAAGAAGATAGTTTACAACGTGTAACCGAAAAATTAATAGCATGCGAGTCCATCGCAATGGAATCCAAGCAACTTAATGTTCACCGGTCCTTACGAGATCTGATCAAAGTGTTCGCTAATACCCACGAGCAGTTACACTGCTTTGCTAATGCCATTCCACCAAGTTGAGTTAAGAGAGCATGGTTCAGTGCAGGAGCGTCAACCCTTAAAACTGTGTTTCGAGCACTTGACCATGCAGACGCTTGTCGTGGAATGCTGCCATATACCTTGCCACTTTCCTTGTGAATAAGAGCGACGATATTCTCGTCCGCTACCACGTGAGGCTGATGCATTTAGAAGATGATCTGCTAGTCAATAGTCAATAGATTTGGGAAGTTGTCACTGAGCTGGCACAACAATACGAGAGGCTTAAAAATATTACTGTCCAACGTTTACGTCGGCCTATTTTAAAGTAATGCCTAAATATTTCATTCTGTTCTCAGTGTCTGTTGAGGTATTACACGTCAGACATGTTACTCGGTCGAATTCACCCCTTCGATGAGGTTAGTAGCAACTCTCTGCTGCTAGAGTGGTTCCGGATTGTAGCGTTTAACACGGCGGTGTGTAACGCAGCTAGGTCGCTGTGTGAGAAAAAGCGTGCTGTAGTCGAGTTTCTAATTGCAGTAAAAGTGCATTCAACTGAAGTACACAGAAGAATGAAAACTGTGTACTGTGAGTATCGTATCGACATCAGTAATGTGCGACACTGAGTTGTTCGTGCTCGTAACGAAGCGAAAGGTGGTACTAAACTTACCGTGTGTGGCAGCGGCACCAGATGAGACTCACTGAAATCGGGCTGATGCACTCATCAGAGAAAATCGAGGATAACACAGACACATATGTCAGGTAAATGTGGCATATCACGAGAGCGTGGACAGACTATCATGCAAGAACTGATCTATAGGAAACAGCGTTCCTGATGGGTGCCTCGAATGCTAACATGAAACAGAGCAGAGTGGACATCTGTCAACATTTTATTTTGTGTTTTGAGCGTGAATGTAATGGGATAAAAAAACTGGTTCAAATGGCTCTGAGCACTGTGGGACTTAACATCGAGGTCATTAGTCCCGTAGTCGTAGAACTACTTAAACCTAACTAACCTAAGGACAGCACACACATCCAAGCCCGAGGCAGGATTCGAACCTGCGACTGTAGCAGTAGCGCGGTTCCGGACTGACGCGCCTAGGACCGCTCAGCCACAACGGCCGGCCTGTAATGGGATCCTTACCAACATTCTGACAAGTGGTCAAATCTAGGTTCAACATTTAGACTACGAAAACAAGAGACCATCAATGGAGATCCGTCACAAAGCATCACCGTCCGCCAGACCAAATCAAGACCATGCTATCATGATGCAAAATCATGCTCACAATCTTCTGGAATGTTCAAAGGTTGGTGCATTTCGAATTCATGCCTAAAGTCACCACCATAAACTTTGCAAGGTGGTACGACACCCTCAGGAAACTGAAAGCAAGAATTCGAGGAGTATGTCTACACATAGAGCATACTCTCTTTCGGAATGACAATGCCAGATCACACTTTATCGCTGCGACATGTGCAATAATCCGACGTCTTGGTTACACTGTCATCGATTATCCTCTATACAGACCCGGCTTGGGCCTACAGATTTTCATCTGTTTCCAAAACTTAAAAAACACCTTCGAAGACCACGAAGTTAACCATTCTACAATGACGGTATCAACATACTGGTCTCCCAGTGAGAGAAATGTGTTCGTCACCAGGGAGACTATGTTAAGAAATAAATATGTATACATGAATAATAAAGATGTAGAATGTTCATAATGTTGGTGTTACTTAAAAAGCTCTAAGAGTTTTCACTTAAGAACTTCGGTGAAATTACTTGTAAAATTATCAGTCATTTCCACCACCGCTCAATTCGAATATTGCTGGCTATATACAGACGGTTCTTGTTGCGTGGAATCTCATGCGAAAGCTCATTACATGGCAGACGCACGATTTCCTACATGTTAGTGAAGTCTAGTTCTAACTTTCTCCGACTTGGAACACTGCATCTGAACATAGAATTATTTGTGCCCAGGTTTAATGGTTCGAAAGAACGAATCTGATGCTGAGGTAGCCCTTTTGTTGACAGAGTTGACTATGACCCCCTCCCGCCCTCCTGCCCCGTCCCCACGAATTGTGAGCATTAGAGTCACGTCTACATTCATTTCTGTCTAGTCTGTTACGATCATACGTTAGTCCCCAAAACCTATTGTGTAGCCTGGAACGGTTGTGAACTGCTTTTTATTAGCTTCCATTGTGATGTCATCACTTCCTCTTTTAAGCTATCTGCACAACTGGAATACCTATTCAATATAAGTGTAACAGCTTATCTGTTGTAACTGTCTGACTTATCCTTGGAAGTGCGCTCTCATGATACTTGGTCACTCTCACTCAATTTTACCGCTAACGTTGCTGCTACGCTCGTAGGTTCGAATCCTGCCTCGGGCATGGACGTGTGTGATGTCCTTAGGACAGTTAGGTTTAAGTAGTTCTAAGTCTAGGGGACTGATGACCTCAGATGTTAAGTCCCATAGTGCTCAGAGCCATTTGAACCATTTTTAGCGATAACAGCAATCGATGGACAAACCCATTAACCGTGAAAAAAGACAGATCAGTATCGATCGTGCTTTTGGCAAAAGCATATGTCATCCTTAACATTGCCGAGCAATATTTCCTCTCCTGTAACTATCGTTTTGCTTGGTGTTACTGTACGGTTCCGATGCTGAAGATGGCATTGTAATCGATCTTGTAAAGTGCCTTAATAAACTGTATGAGTGTCATCCATCAAGCTACAGTAATAATCAATGTGCCTTGCCCTCCCTGAGATCCCTACAAGCAGTTATAACATTGCTCATGTGATTCTCAGTGACGAGTGTAAAACGAAGCAGAATAAATTTAGTAGTATTTGACCTATGGATGTAATTAGTTCAGGAGATCGACTCTTCATAGTGGAATTGTACATCAGTAACCCTGTACCTAGTGAGTAAGGGATTGTCTCAGTTGTAAAGGGCAAGAGATAGCTGTTGCGGGACAACTTGTAGTGGTGACGTGTACGACTAGTTCAAGTCATAAGCAGTCATACTTTACACCATCTCTTGAGGGAGTGATTCAATCAAAACACGGGAAAAACTTCTATTCTAACCAAACCCCCTTTATCATTTGAACACTCCCCCTGGAACGCTGCATGGGTATTGCAGTTACGGAGACTTTTCGTGGGATGCCACCAACGCGATATAGACGACCAGTCGACGCGCCGCCGCGTAGCCACGCCCGCTTGCCATACACAGATGTCTGCCCTGCGCCGTTTGCCGCCACCTCACGCACAACAACGTTCTGCCCACGTCCACAATTTACTGCGCATTATCGCCGTCAACGAGGTGGTTCACCCATGCTGGAGAGTCAAGACGCCTCAAAATAGCAATTTTGTAACCAACGTCACTTTAGAAAAGATTTGAAACACACGAAATACTAAAGATAGTAAACAGCTGAAGTATTTAGCAAACGCTTGAAACTGCTCCTGAACTCAAGGCAATATTATACACCAATCACCATCCCGCTCTTTGGTTTGTAAGATACCATTTCCGCGGCACCTATACAAAGGCGCCTAAAAGTCTAATTACATCTTTTAACATCGGTAAGCGACTCCTACGAAAGGGTTGTGCGGGAGCCAGCGGTTTGGAAGGGTAAGGACAGGAAAGTTCAAAAAATTTTATCAAAATTTCATTCTTTTGCTTCGAATTAAGAGGCTGTGCTGCTGGCCTGTTGTTGTTGAAAGGTCGGAACTCCTGATCGAGGGTCGCCTTGGATTGATATGATCACAAACCCTGGCCAATAAGGATGCCAGAGAGGATCACGTGGTGCTCCAGACGGGCAATTTGGGGACGAGGCATCAACGCTTTGCTCTCTTATTTGCTGTCCTCCTGTCTGCTAATACGGTCCTCTCCTCCACGCCCAAGGCATCCTCCGGACTTTGGTCGTAGTGGCCACCTTCCAAATAGCTGGTTGCTTCCGTCCACTTATACCAAATTATCACGAATTTTCCTGGTCATTATTTCTTAATTACCTACTGTTCGAATGCTCACATCTCAGCCCATTTACGCTGGCCTACATAAAAGTTTAAAAGGTAGCACACTTCCTTTTTTTAAAAAAAGAGAGATAGAGAGAGAGAGAGAGAGAGAGAGAGAGAGAAAAGAAAATAAAAAGAAAGAAAGAAGTAGAATTTAGCTCTCCTTGATAGTCTTTGCCCCTCTGAATCCTTTGCTTCTGTGGATATCACAGAAATTTAATCGTGTTGGATTAATCTATGAATGAAGAATGAAGAATCTGGTTGTACGCTGTCAGATTTACTCAATGAATAGTAGCTTATTAAACTAGTAGTAATACCTAGTTACGACTTCTCTACTATTTACATAGTGCTAGATATGTTTTTACAAGCAACGAGTGGTGTTATATGTGCCGACATATTTGATATTTACTCAGCCTATATATGCATAATTATGGTTGTGGTAAAATCTGTCGTATAAAAACCTGGGAAATATCTTAATTGTCTCAGATGTGTAACGTGATGTTTGCTTAAAAGGCGGTAACCAACTCGTTCGTTGACTCTAAAAACCTTGCTCTTTATCGATTACTAACTCTTAACAAGAATTTTACTTTCTAGGCAGTTGTTCCGCAACCAGATTGTAATTTTTCTCGGTCGGTTTTCTAAGCTTTCTCTAGAATTGGAACGTAAGATAATCAGTTGTAGCCATGTCTCAAACACGTTGAAAGTTGATTTATTACCTATACATCTCAGTCTGTGTATTCATACGAAACAAATAATTATTCTATTTATAAATGTAATCGTGCTCTCGAACATCATATTTCATTCTTCACTAGTAAATTCCTCTTTGTAGAGCCATGGCGATAAATCTGTCAAAATTCTCTCTGTTCAAGGAAAGGCTTGTATGATGAATGCGATTCCTGTTAATACTATTATGAGATTGTGAATGTATGGAAACACAGATGAGGTGTGTGTGTGTGTGTGTGTGTGTGTGTGTGTGTGTGTGTGTGTGTGTGTGTGTGTGTGTGTTTGTTTGTGTGCAAGAGAGAGAGAGAGAGAGAGAGATATGTGAGCGTGGGGAGTATACAGAGTGTATCAGTGTTATTTAGACATTTTATACTATTCGAGGAAGGAGCACAGTAGGCGTTCATTAAGTTCTGATTTCATACAGACTGGATCATTACACGACGTAGGAGGATATGCTCAATTATAATGCCTCCTAATTATTTACGTGAAAACTCTTAAAGCATTTTAAACAAAACAAACCTTATTAACATTGTACATGTTTATTCTTCATGGCCACATATTTGCAGCCCTCTGTCGCTAGATGGCTCCAAATTGTAGCGTGTAACGTAGCTGCTTGTAACATAATTACGCCGATGTGTTAGAAACAGCATGCTGTAATCGAGTTTCGAATTCGAAGAAATCGTCCATAAATTCTCTCTTTCAGCGTGATACTGCCAGACCACACACGAGCTCTGCGTATCTGCAACAATCCGACACTTCGGGTTCACTAGCGTCCATAGCCCTCCAAACAGTCGCGACAGTTCCCCTAAATCTAGAAACGCCATCGAATACTTTAATTTGGTAGTGAAGAAACGGTGAAAACAGAGATGACGTTGTGTCTCCGTCAACAAAGTCAAACATTCTATAGAGACGGTATCAGCAAACTGATCTCTCGTTGGGAGAAATGCATTCGTCGGCAGGGGTACTATGTCGAGATATAAATATTTAGAAATGAAAAATAAAGATGTAGAACGTTAAAAGCATTTGTTTTATTTAGAAAGCATTAATAGATATCTCATAAATATTCGGAAGCATTTTCAGAACTCCCTCATATACGTATGAGGAAGTAGTATACAGAGTGAGTCACCTAACATTACCACTGGAAACACCTTCCAAACCACAGGAAACACTGAATAATGAAATGAAACAGCTACGCAAAAACAAAAATTGTTAATTAGTTAACTTGCTCTTTGACTTTGGTCTTTGACACAGATGAGACACGTACTGCACTAAAAAACACTCTTTTGAATTATTTTTTTTTTGCATAGTGGCATAGTGGCATACATGTTTTACCTGTCTAATACAAACAATCTGTGAAAAAAATTGACTATAGATGAATGTGTTCTCTTCTTAGCTGCTGTAAGGGGACAACGGGTTAGATACAGGATGAGTTGGCGGTAGGAGCTTTCTGCTTTTACGGTTCTCAGCGAACGCCAGGCAAAGTCGGAGAAAACTGCTACAACTCGCGATGAAGACGCCGTCTCCCTTAGCAGCTATAATATCTACAGTCGCCGTAAGAGTTTCTTTTCTTTGAAACACTTTCAGGATGAGAAGGTTGAACAACAACGGTAGAATGATATCTTCTGACTAACTAACTGGTCGCTTAGCGAACATCTTGAACATATAAGCTGACGGCGAAATATTTCGCTTAGTTCGGACCGTGTAGTAGCAGATTCGACCAGTATTGTTAGTTCACGAATAAATCTCTATGCACTGTATTGCTAAACACACTAATACTTTTTATGACGGTCCTAGGATCCAACACAAAATAAAGGTTCCTAAAGATATTTACCTTCTTTTTTTTCACAAACTACATTTTTATTCTTGATAATCGCTATTACATGTTGACCCCTGCACCTCACATTACTTCTATATGCAAACTTATCTGACCTCAAAAAGGCACAGTGGTGTCACCGCCAGACACCACACTTGCTAGGTGGTAGATTAAATCGGCCGCGGTCCATTTAGTACATGTCGGACCCGCGTGTCGCCACTGTGTGATCGCAGACCTAGCGCCACCAAAAGGCAGGTCTCGTGATACGAACAAGCACTCGCCCCAGTTGTACGACGACATTGCTAGAGACAATACGGACGAAGCCTTCCTCTCATTTGCCGAGAGACAGTTAGAATAGCCTTCTGCTAAGTCCATGGCTACGACCTAGCAAGGCACCATTAGCCTTACCTACTTTGAGAGTTATAGTATAAATGTCTCAAGAAGAACGCTGTATTCATCACATAATAAAAGTTAAGTATAAAGCAGCTATGTACTTTTCTTGCTACCATTCAATAGTTATCCTGTTCCAGAATTGACGCCAGTCGGCGTGTGTGTACGCGTGCCTTTAAATCGGCTACCGTGTGGCGTAACAGTCTTGTTACGTCACTACAGATTGGCGACGAGTCTACAAAGGATCTTGTGTTTTACTTTGCTTACATTTATTTGTGTCATGGCTTCGCCACAATCTCCAGATGTACTGTCCGAATTTTATCGCTTGCAGACTCAGCAGACGCAAGCGTTATTGGATGCTCTTGGACAGCTCGTCCAGGGTCAACGTGCGCTGCACGCCGATGCGGCCGCCGCCGCTTCACCGGTACCGCAGCCACAACCTGCCGTTGCACCACCATTTCGAAGTTTTGATGACACCCAAGAGACTTGGCGGGAATAGTCCCGCCAGTTTGCCTTCCACCTCGCCGCCTACAGAATTCAAGGTAATGAGCGGCAGCCGTTTTTGCTTTCTTGTGTCGGTGTGTCCACCTACCATGTGATAGTGAAATTGTTTCCCCGACGCGACGTAGCAACTCTGTCCTACGAGGAAATTTTGTCTGCTTTAGATGCCTATTTCAAAGAAACAGTTAATGTGGTTGCAAAACGGTATACGTTTTTTCGTACAAAACGTACGGCTGGTCAAACTAATAGGGAGTGGGTAGCAACATTGCAAGGACTTACTAGGGACTGTGCCTTTGACTGTGACTGTGGTCTTTCTTATTCAGATACAATGGTGCGTGATGCAATTGCACAGAACGTTTCTGATGTTCGCATACGGGAGCAAATTTTGAAACTAGTTAATCCCTCCCTTCAACAAGTGATAGACATATTGGATAGACAAGACACACTTGACTGTGCTCAGGAATCTTTTGAAACTTCGCCAGCAGTGTGTAACATTAACCGGCCCGCCGGGCGAGCTGCGCGGCCCGGTCAACTGCCCTCGCGCAAACAAACGCAGCTGCCGCCGCGCTCTAAGCCACGTGTGCCGCGCCAGCCCACAAATGCAGTGAAATCATGCCCGCGGTGTGCTACTAGACATTCGCGTGAACACTGCCCGTCACGCCAAGCTATTTGCTTTTTCTGCAATAGGAAAGGACATGTTCAAAGTGTTTGCCAGAAAAAGCTCCGATCAGACAATCACAATCATTCCAGGCCCTTTGCTGCGCGCCGGAATCGAAACAAGGACACTCAGGATCGTGGACCTTCGCCCATGGACATTCATGTAGTTAATTCCGATTCGTCCAGTGCCACTTTCTCTAACAGTGACTGTGTTCGTCCCACAAAAACTGTGCGTCGACGTCGCCGGAAATCACGTCAATTAGCACGTGATTCTGTACCAGTGTCTGTTCAACTTGCCCAAAACAGTCGCTCTTGTCGTCAGCAGGACAATAAACTTTTTGTAGATTTGGACTTTAGTGGCAAGGTCATACCATTCCAGCTCGATACCGGAGCTGCAGTTTCATTGCTCAATCACGACACGTACCAACAACTGGGCAAACCTCCGTTGCGTTCCGCAAATGTTAAGCTAACCACATATTCAGGACAGAAAATTCCTGTGTTAGGACAGTGCAGCCTTTTTGCAACATATAAAGGACAAACAAAACTTGTGTCGTTTTACGTTCTTCGTTCTTCTACTGCAGTGAACTTGTTTGGTTTAGATTTATTTCAGTTGTTTAACATGTCTATTGTAAATCAGGTGCTATCAGTGAATCAAACTGTGCCTTCAGACAGTGTTTCTCGTCTATGTGACGAATTTGCAGACATTTTTGCACCGGGCTTAGGTTGCGCTAAAAACTATGAAGCACATTTGGAACTGAAAGTAAACGCGCAACCGAAATTTTTCAGAGCGCGCAATGTTCCCCACACATTGCGTGATGAGGTCGCAAGAACATTAAACGATCTAGAATCACAGAGTGTAATTGAACGTGTGCAAGCTTCTCTCTGGGCCTCACCCTTAGTAATTTTGCCAAAACCTTCCGGCAAATTGAGACTTTGCGTGGACTTCAAGGCCACAATGAATCCACAACTAGTGACTGCTACTTTTCCTTTGCCCTGCCCGGAAGATCTTTTTGCTAAACTGTGCCCGGGAAAATATTTTTCGAAGTTGGATCTAGCCGATGCGTATTTGCAAATACCTGTGGACGACGAATCCCAGCGCGTATTGGTGGTTAACACGCATCTTGGATTGTACAGGTTCAAAAGACTGCCGTTCGGGTGTGCATCCGCCCCTGCCTTGTTTCAGCAGTATTTACAAACTATTTGTGCGTCGGTCCCTACTGCAGCAAACTATCTGGACGATATAGTGATCTCCAGACAGACAGAAGAAGATCATCTTGCGAACCTACGAACGTTATTTCAGGTCTTGCGACACAATGGTCTTCGCTTGAGGAAGGACAAATGTGTGTTTTTTGCTCGTGACTTACCATACCTGGGCCATGTCATCAATGCCCAAGGCATACATCCGAGTCCAGAGCATCTCCGTGCCATACAAGATTTACCTTCCCCTCGCAATGTGAAACAGCTGCAGAGTGTGTTGGGTAAAATTAACTATTATCACAAATATATGCGCAATGCCTCTTCCATTTCAGCTCCGCTTCATCGCCTACGCCGTAAAGGTGTTCCGTTCGTCTGGACGACGGAATGCGAACGCGCCTTTCGCCAGTTGAAATCGGCGTTGCTTTCTAATATTTGTCTCACGCCTTTCGATCCCCAGAAACCCCTTTTGTTGATGGTAGATGCATCGGATTTCGGGATCGGTGCTGTGCTTGCGCACAAAGTAGGCTCCCATGATCGCCCTATTGCCTTTGCGTCCAAATTGCTCTCGTCTGCGCAAAGAAATTACTCGCAGATAGAGAAAGAAGCTTTGGCTCTCGTGTTTGGTGTTACTAAGTTCCATGATTTCTTGTATGGTCGTCACTTCACCATCATCACAGACCACAAACCTTTGACATCGCTTTTTCATCCGAACAAGCCTGTACCTCCGCGTACAGCGCAGAAATTCATTCGCTGGTCTATTTTCCTCTCGCAGTACCGCTACGATATCTTGTATCGGTCCACTGCTAAGCACGGAAACGCCGATGCGTTGTCCCGTTTGCCGGTTGCTGAGGATAAAGCATTCGATTCTTCCGAACTTGCTTGCCTGTTCATTGATTCGGAAACCGATGAAGTGGTCGAATCGTTTCCGATTGATTTTCGTCGTGTAGCTACAGCCACAGCTGCTGACCCTGTCCTTGCTACTGTTTTGCGTTTTGTTGCTACGCAATGGCTTTGTCAAAGTCTCGGATCGAGGATCCGTTGGTTCGCCGATTTTTTGCTCACAGGGAGAGACTTTTTGTTCGACGTGGTGTTTTGTTGTTGCGTTCTGATAATGATCAGTCCCGAGTCGTGGTCCCACGTTCGTTACAGTCCTCTGTCTTACGGCTTCTTCACCAAGGACACTGGGGTATAGTGCGAACGAAACAACTTGCTCGTCAGCACTGTACTTGGTTCGGAATCGATGCTGCGATTACGAATATGTGTTCTTCTTGCATGGCGTGTGCCGAACACCAATCCGCACCGCCGCGGAAAGTCTTTGCATGGCCAAAAGCCACTTCCCCTTGGCAACGCTTGCACATTGATTTTGCTGGTCCATTCTGGAATGCTCGATGGTTGGTTCTGGTCGACGCCTTCAGTAATTTTCCTTTTGTTGTCCGGATGTCTTCCACGACGTCCTCCGCCACCATCCAAGCGTTGTCTGCTATCTTTTGCATTGAAGGTCTTCCGCAGACTATTGTTTCCGACAATGGCCCACAGTTCATGTCCGCAGAATTTCAGTCATTCTGCCAGGCCAATGGTATTCAACATCTGACATCCGCGCCGTTTTCGCCTCAGTCAAACGGTGCCGCTGAACGATTGGTCCGGACTTTCAAGTCACAGATGTTGAAGTTGAAAGAGTCGCATTCTCGGGAGGACGCATTGTTGCTCTTTTTGTCCTCGTATCGCTCTCAGCCCCAAGATGATCGCTCGCCGGCTGAGTTGCTCCATGGTCGTCCTCATCGCACCTTGATGTCTTTGCTGCATCCGCCGCATCAGGTTCCTTTGCAGCGGCAGACTCCTGCTTTTGCTCCAGGCGACGTTGTATTTTATCGCAACTATCGAGGTTCACGGCGTTGGCTCGCAGGGCGCATTCTTCGCTGCCTCGGCCGCGCGATGTATTTGGTTTTGGGGGCCTCTGGTGAGGTGTGTCGGCATCTCAATCAGCTGCGCCTCTGTCGTCGCACGGGTTCTGCTGCTCCCCATCTGCTTTCAGCGACGGTGCCGTCCGGTCAGCGCCCTGGGGACCCATCTACTGGCTCGCCTCATCCCCAGGTGTTACCGACGATGCCTTCTATTTTGCCCCATGGCGACGCGCCGCCGCAGCAGTCACCGCCGCCGCCGCCGCCGCCGCCGCCGCCGCAGCCGCCGGTACCCCGGCCGGCGCCGTCCGCATTCGACGCTTCGCTGCCGCCGCCAAGCGCCTCCCAGGGTCACGCGCCGCCGATCGCTTCCCGTGACCAGCTGTCCTCCGCCATGGAACTCTTGCCCGCTCCGGACCACATGACGTCATCACGCGTCGGGTACCCCGACGCAATGGAGGTCGACCCTTCGGCCCCTCCTGTCTCATTACGGGCGCATGCACCGCATGTTGACGTGCACCCTGGACTAGGTTTTCAGGCGTTTCCTAGCTCCCCTCAGACCGAATGGCCGGGTGCGGGTGGCACAGCCTCGCCTGTTGTTAGGCTCCCCACCTCATCGCATACGTCAACATTGGGTCCTCCCCACGGCGGGCGGAAGCCTTATCACTCGACCGTTCGCCGATTTGCGGGGGAGGAATGTGGTGTCACCGCCAGACACCACACTTGCTAGGTGGTAGATTAAATCGGCCGCGGTCCATTTAGTACATGTCGGACCTGCGTGTCGCCACTGTGTGATCGCAGACCTAGCGCCACCACAAGGCAGGTCTCGTGATACGAACAAGCACTCGCCCCAGTTGTACGACGACATTGCTAGAGACAATACGGATGAAGCCTTCCTCTCATTTGCCGAGAGACAGTTAGAATAGCCTTCTGCTAAGTCCATGGCTACGACCTAGCAAGGCGCCATTAGCCTTACCTACTTTGAGAGTTATAGTATAAATGTCTCAAGAAGAACGCTGTATTCATCACATAATAAAAGTTAAGTATAAAGCAGCTATGTACTTTTCTTGCTACCATTCAATAGTTATCCTGTTCCAGTATTGACGCCAGTCGGCGTGTGTGTACGCGTGCCTTTAAATCGGCTACCGTGTGGCGTAACAGTCTTGTTACGTCACTACAGGCACAATGTTCAATCGGCATTTCTTATCTCCAACAATTACAAGAAAACATAGATGCTCCTCTTTTTTTGCAGCAAAGAGCGTTGTCGTCAGAGCAAATAGCGTTGTGATATCCAATTCCGGTAGCGCATCATCGCTGGTACTGGCAGCCGGAATATTACAATCATATTACATTATGTAGGGACTTTACATTGCCTTCATTTTACTTCCAAACGGGTTGTGATTATCACATTTCGCAAAAAACTGCATTTTGAATCAGATCAACATGAATTAAAAAATGTTCCATAGTTAGTAAGGAACCAAAAAAAAGTGCAGAAAAACGTTTACAATGTACACAGAAGAGTTTAGAGTCTTTGAAAACGGAGTTATTTATACTACTCAAAATTGATTTAACATACAATCATGTACTAGATATTATGTCGACGATGCGGTGATAATGGTACGATGTCGACGGCGCAATGCCGATGGTACAGTAGGATGGTGAGAAGCTGCAAATCACCGGGATGGAATGGTGGTTGGTGGTGATAGCTGGTCAGGTGGTTGGATGCGAATCTGTTAGTGAAGGACTGGTGGCTGGGATGGAACTGCTAAGGCGTCACAGCGCCAAGATAGAAGTTCTCGCGACTTGCTACAAGGTACGAAAGGATGAGCATGGACTAAATGGCGAACTACAGCGCCTATCTGAAATAAAACGGGTTAGCGTTCAACTCTGCCCAACTCGCTGCTATGTATAAAGAGTCCGCTTCGGTTCGTGCTTGTACTTGCGCTCCAGAGTGGCCAGCAAACAATAAAAAATAGTCACAGCACGGTGAAAGCCATGTACACTGAGATATCTTCGCAACACCAGATATGATGTCCGGAATGTCCACAGTTGCATTCAAAAATGACACTAGAACTCTTCAGAGAAGATTGGTGCAAACAGTCACATGCGTACTAGCGATTGAGCAGGATGGATCACTGTCTTTGCATAGTAACACTAGTCTGCCTAATACCACAAAAACCACGTCACCGTCAATCGAAAACACTTCCACTGAAGTTTCATTGTCAGTCAGGACACAGGCCTAAAACAGCTCACAGGAACAAGGTTCACTATCTTTATATCGCTGAAGGCGATTTCACACAATTCCGAAGAATACTGTCCAGAACAGTCACTAATTAGCATGAGACACAGTAATCGCGACAAAACACAACACGTAATGTTACAGTACATTTTCAAATTTTACCTTTGCAGTCAAACAGAAACAATGCTCCCCGTCTGTGATCTAATGTATATACATATATACTCATAAAATGAGCAGCACGGAAAAAAATGTCTAATGATTTGAAATTTCAAAAAAAGAAAACACTAGAACGCAGTGGTGCCGACTTGGAGGGGGGGGGGGGGCAAGGTACTTTGTGCCCCCCTCCAATAGTTAAAAGTTGGGGGGGGGTCGCCCCCCCCCCCCAAATATTGAAACATGTGTTTCTCACCGCTCTCTCCCACTTTCTCATCCTTTACTGGAAAACTTGTTAAAACTTGCGCACACATTTTTGCATAATAGTATGTAATGATTATGTAGGAAAAAAATACCGATTTTACGAGCTATTGCGTATTCCTTTCTACTACTCCTCCAACCTCTGCATATGACGAACTGTCGTGACAGTGTTTGTCCCCTGCATCTGTACTATTCGCACACTTTTACTGTACGAAGGTATGCGGGGAACGAAAGCTCACCATGAGCTCTTAGCGTTTTGGCTGCTAGGACGAGCTCCACTTCCTCACACAGCAACCTGCTGGCAGCTTGTAAAAGAAACTAATGAGCAATAGTGACACCGGATTTGATGGCGATGGCTAGGAGGAGTAGGTAACGTTAAAGATTCTTCATTCATTTTTGTATATTCTATTCACAATCACTAGGTACAACACCACACAAATAAGCACCGGCTCCAAGGATTTTGCTGCCCTGCGCGAACTTGTCAAGCGCCCCCCCCCCCCCATCCTTTGTCGACATAGTCAACTTTTCCACAATATATTTCATACATGACGGATTATTTTCACATATCACACTCATTCGTCTCTTTGTTGTGAATATGTCTTTAAGATCAAAGCAGCAGTCAGTGATACGTTTACATTGCAATACATTGTAAGCCATTTTTGTAGGAGGAAACGTTTCTTTCGTAAATCGGAGCACACTGTTTCTGTACCATAGATAATTTTCAATAAGACCCTTGATTTCATGAATAATTTGTATTTCCAATTTATTCCCACGTTCTTTCATTTACGTAAGATGGATTTGCCGCCCCCAAAAATCTACCGCCCTGGGTGATGGCACGGTTCGCCCCTCACTCCCCCCCCCCCCCCCCCCCCCCCGACCACTCCTTAGAGCCAGCTCTGACAATAATCAACACTATTGTTACATGGCTACTTCTTATTAGGCGCACAGTACTGTTACGCAGGCCGCAGCTAATGATGGCAGCGAATGTAAATATTCCGGAGCTGGGCATCGCCAGTGGTCAGTTAGTATTACTGTGACTCGGTTCAATTGTTAATCTGTCGTCCCTTACTGTCCAGTTTAAAATGGACAAGTTTATACTTTGGAAGAAATGTGACAATGTGGCAAGTGTTAGTGATGGTGAATCTAGACCCAGTGTTAGTGGTGCTGCGTGTTCTCACAAAGACACAGATAGTGACGGAACTGTGGCGGTGGCAAAAAACACTGTTCCTGGAAAAAAAAAACAACACTGTTATCAGCCCTCTTGGAAACAGCAATTTGCATGGATCAATTACAATAAGGTAAAAGATGTTATTTTTTGTAAAATTTCCACACAAATGTTTGAAGAAAATCGTTTTCAGTTTTCTCACAAAATGGAAAAAAACTTTCATGGAAACTGGTTTTTCGAACTGGAAGAAAGGGGTAAAAAAGTTGAAAGCGCATGAAGCATCGGACTGCCACAGAGAAGCTGTACTGAAATTCAAATCCTTAAAATCGAATGTCCATCTATTTAGGCAGATTTACAAAGAAAAACTGAAACAAATGAAAGAAAACCGAGCTTGTTTACTAAAAGTCGTATTTTCCCTCCGTTATTTAGCAGTTGAGGGGCTTGTAATACGTCGGCATACTGATGAAAAAAGTAACTTTGACAATTTATTACGCCTTCAATGTGAAGATAACCGGCTACTTTTAATATGACTACAGCGCGAAACTTACAAATGGACATTCCATGACGTGCAAAACGAAATTTTGGCCATTTTAAGTCATACGCTTCTTAGAAAATTATTGGAGGATATCAAGAGTGCAGAGTATTTTGCAATAATAGCAGACGAAACAACAGACATAGCCACCAAAGAACAATTTAGTATCTGTATAAGATTTGTTGGTGCTTCGCTAGAGATAGTAGAATATTTTTTAGGGCTATACTCAATACAAAGTACCACAACTAAGGCTCTGTTTGATATTATTATCGACATTTTAAGACGATTTGATTTGCCTAAATCTAATTGTAGGGGCCAATGCTTTGACGGTTCGGCTAACATGGCCAGATTATATAATGGTATCCAGGCAAAGTTTATGGAAATGGAGAAGAGAGCTATGCTTGTGCACTGCCTTGCAGGCTGTTTAAATCTAACACTACAAGACACTATGAAAGCAGATCCAGAATGTCGAAATGCATTGAATGTTATGAAGGACTTAATACATTTTGTGAGAGATTCACCTAGAAGATTAGAACTTTTTGCTCACCTGAAGGCAGAAGCCTCTACAAATTTGAAATCACTCTGTCCTACAAGGTGGGCTGTAAGATACTCGGCAATGTCTTCAGTTTTGTCCAACTATATAGAACTTCAGGATTTTTTTCTAAATGTTTCAAGAAATGACAATTCAGACACTGGGGCCAAAGCAAACGGCTTTTTGATTAATATGCAGACATATGATTTCTTTTTCATGTTATCACTTTTTGTAAAGCTGTTCGGTCACATTGATACCGCAAACATAGCACTACAATGGAAATCCCTACACTTAGAGGAGGCCAATAAGATGATTTCCACTCTTGTAACTTCTAATACATTTTTGAGAAACAATTTTGAATCATTCTGGGGTGAAGTGACTTCAAAATGTCAAGATATGGATGTTGATTCCCCAAAATTACCCCGTAGAACAAAAGTCCCTAAGAAATATGATGAATCCATCAATTCATCTGTAGAAACATTCACTGAAGTATGTGACACATATAGAAGATTGTATTATGAAACAATGGATACATCCATCAGCTTCTTGGAATCACGGCTCAAAACTCAATCATTCACGTTTGTAAATCAAATTGAACAATTTCTCATTCATTCGATATTTTATCTTTCTACGAATCAGATATAGACAAAGAACGCTTGCTTCTCCACCGAAGCATGTTCCATGAGATTATCGAAAGTAGTGATTCTGCGAAAATTAGTTCGTTGGATGACATAGTGAAATACCTAAAACAGGTAAAGCACCTGTTTGACCGACTGCCTGAACTAGTGAAATTCATAAATGTAGTGCTGACGATTCCGGTAACGTCCTGCTCCGTTGAGCGATCGTTTTCTTGTCTGCGGAGGGTGAAAACGTTTCTTCGTTCTATAATGTGGCAGCTTAATGCCATCGCCCTTCTCAACGCCCATAGAGATGAATCGATGAAACTCGACCTTGATGCCATATGTGACGAGTTCATATGCGGGAATGATATGAGGATGAGTATATTTGCCATCAAAAATTAAGGTATGTTTCTTCAATTTTATTTATGAATTTGTTTTGTACCACTACTGACCTATACTCCGACTGAAATGACATTGACGTTTCAGCGAGTCGAGGGGTAGGGGCTAGTCGCCAGCCAATCGTAGTTCGCATGATTTTCAGCTGTTTGCATTTTTCATTATCCTCACAATCGTTTCTTGTTTCTTGAAAGTTGTTGTGCTGTGAGGGGAATTTCCCAAGAATATGATGTCATAACTCAAAAGGGAAAGTATGCGTGCATAATACACCTCTCTCCTTCAGCACTTGTGTAGTTCCATATAATTCTCATTGCATAGGTCATTTAAGATAGCTTAGAATTAAAGAATGTGATGAGGGAACTCCATTTCAGATTGCCTTGTAAGTAAACAAAGCAATTTTGTTTCAGTGACACTTAATTTTTTGGTTTTCCAAAGAAATATTTGGTTTTAATGGATTTTTAATTTTGCTGTGTGTGGAATTGTATAGTGGCGGTTTTTTTTTCCTTTTCTTTAAGGATTAATCAGTAGCTTATTCCTCACATACCGCTCTGAAATCTTTTCATTTGTGACTTCAACATACAGCCTAAGAGCCTTTCTATTTCCACCTTCAATCAATACACTGGTGTCATCTGAAAATAGGACTGGTTTGCAGTGTCGAACATGCAGATGGAAACGCAAAGTTTTCTGTCAAATGTAGTACCTAATAAAATGATTGTTGCCCCCCCCCCCCAAAAAAAAAAAAAATTCAAGTCGGCGCCTCTGCTAGAACACTAGGCCAATAAAGAACAAAAGAACAGGAAAAAGACGGAAGAGTCCACGAAACTCATTTAACGCTAAGACACAAAATTAGAAACTTGCAGAAAATGGCATAACCTACACAATAAAAGAAACAATATGCAGATTATACTACCAGCACAAATAACCAACAAGAAAATCAAGCATGGTGAAAGTAACCATAACTAAACCACATAGTTATATCCCTACATCTGGACTGAAAGTTCACTCATTTTAGAACACCAGTTCATGGCACACAATGGTGGCATATTATCATCACATATCATACCGACGCGCAAGTCGCCAAAGTGGAGTCAAATCGAAAGACTTGCACCAAGCGAACGGTCTACCCGACGGGAGGCCCTAGTCACACTACTTTTTTTTTCATCACATATCATAGGAAATGAATTACATAACTCAAATAACTACTATCTACAGATCGTATAGTTACACAAATCATGACATATATATAGAAAAAATACACTGAATTATTTATAGAACATTTTTAAATCCTTATGAGCGTACACACCCTTTACTTTCAATGTCTTTGGACATACCAACCGATATGCACCTGGATGCAGCAATTTTATAATAACATATGGTCCATGGTATATTCTTTGCCACTTCTTGGTTCTCTTCTCCAGAAGCCAAAATCTTGAATGAGATCTCAACGGTACAAAATCTCGAACATTATAATATTGCCTTCTCTTTAATACCTCGTCGTGTCTCTTCTTTCTCATATGAGCTTTCTCTTTCATGTTGAGGTAAGCATTATGAATTTTTTTTCCCACCAGATCCTATTTTGGGGTATCTTCGGTAACGACTACGACTAAGTGCCATACTCCGTAACAGAGCGTAGGGGACGATGCGGGAGACCCGCACCGCCGTACTAGGCAAGGCCCTAGTGGAGGTAGTTTGCACTGCCTTCCTCCGACCGTAATGGTGATGAATGATGATGATGATGATGATGAAAGCGACACAACAACACCCAGTCATCTCGAGGCAAGTGAAAATCCCTAGCAACGCCGGGAATCGAACCCGGGATCCCGTGCTCGGGAAGCGAGAACGCTACCGCGAGACCACGAGCTGCGGTAATGCCACTCATTATTTTCTTCGGTATTTAGGAGTAATTCCTCCGGAGTATAAACAGTAGTTGTATGCGGTAGGTTATTTACGATTGTAGTTAGAGAACCAACTCGTGAAGCTAACGTTTTAGACCTCATAGCAACAAATAGACCGGAACTTTTCGACTCCGTGAATATAGAAGAGGGTATCAGTGATCATAAGTCAGTGGTTGCATCAATGACTACAAGTGTAATAAGAAATGCCAAGAAAGGAAGGAAAATATATTTGCTTAACAAGAGTGATAGGGCACAAATCGCAGAATATCTGAGTGACCACCATCAAACGTTCATTTCTGAGGAAGAGGATGTGGAACAAAAATGGAAAAAATTCAGAAACATCGTCCAGTACGCCTTAGATAAGTTCGTACCGACTAAGGTCCAAAGCGAGGGGAAAGATCCACAGTGGTATAACAATCATGTACGAAAGGTACTACGGAAACAAAGAAAGCTTCATCATAGGTTTAAGAGTAGTCGAATCATAGCTGATAAGGAAAAGCTGAACGAAGCGAAAAAGAGCGTAAAGAGAGCAATGAGAGAAGCATTCAACGAATTCGAACATAAAACATTGGCAAACAATCTAAACAAGAACCCTAAAAAGTTTTGGTCGTATGTAAAATCGGTAAGCGGATCTAAATCCCCTATTCAGTCACTCGTTGACCACGATGGCACCGAAACAGAGGACGACCGAAGAAAGGCAGAAATACCGAATTCAGTGTTCCGAAACTGTTTCACTGCGGAAAATCGTAACACGGTCCCTGACTTCAGCCGTCGCACGGACGCCAAAATGGAAAATATTGAAATAAACGATATCGGAATTGAAAAACAACTGCTATCACTTAGTAGCGGAAAAGCATCCGGACCAGACGAGATACCCTTAAGATTCTACAGTGATTATGCTAAAGAACTTGCCCCCTTTCTATCAGCAATTTATCGTAGATCGCTGGAAGAAAGTAAAGTACCTAGCGACTGGAAGAAAGCGCAGGTCGTTCCCATTTTCTAGAAGGGTCATAAATCAGATGCGAATAATTATAGGCCTATTTCGCTTACGTCAATCTGCTGTAGAATAATGGAACATGTTTTGTGTTCTCGTATTATGACGTTCTTAGATAATACAAATCTCCTTCATCATAACCAACATGGATTCCGCAAACAGAGATCATGTGAAACTCAGCTCGCCCTATTTGCCCAAGAAATTCACAGTGCCGTAGACACTGGCGAGCAGATTGATGCCGTATTCCTGGACTTCAGGAAGGCATTTGATACGGTTCCGCACTTACGTTTAGTGAAAAAAATACGAGCTTACGGAATATCGGACCAGGTTTGTGATTGGATTCAGGATTTCCTAGAAGAAAGAACACAACATGTCATTCTTAACGGTTCAAAATCTGCAGATGTAGAGGTAATTTCGGGAGTACCGCAGGGAAGCGTGATAGGACCTTTATTGTTTACAATATACATAAATGACTTAGTTGACAACATCGGTAGCTCCGTGAGGCTATTTGCAGATGACACGGTTGTCTACAAGAAAGTAGCAACATCAGAAGACTCGTACGTACTCCAGGAGGACCTGCAGAGGATTAATGCATGGTGCGACAGCTGGCAGCTTTCCCTAAACGTAGATAAATGTAATATAATGCGCATACATAGGGGCAGAAATCCATTCCAGTACGATTATGCCATAGGTGGTAAATCATTGGAAGCGGTAACGACCGTAAAATACTTAGGAGTTACTATCCGGAGCGATCTGAAGTGGAATGATCACATAAAACAAATAGTGGGAAAAGCAGGCGCCAGATTGAGATTCATAGGAAGAATTCTAAGAAAATGTGACTCATCGACGAAAGAAGTAGCTTACAAAACGCTTGTTCGTCCGATTCTTGAGTATTGCTCATCAGTATGGGACCCTTACCAGGTTGGATTAATAGAAGAGATAGACATGATCCAGCGAAAAGCAGCGCGATTCGTCATGGGGACATTTAGTCAGCGCGAGAGCGTTACGGAGATGCTGAACAAGCTCCAGTGGCGGACACTTCAAGAAAGGCGTTACGCAATACGGAGAGGTTTATTATCGAAATTACGAGAGAGCACATTCCGGGAAGAGATGGGCAACATATTACTACCGCCCACATATATCTCGCGTAATGATCACAACGAAAAGATCCGAGAAATTAGAGCAAATACGGAGACTTACAAGCAGTCGTTCTTCCCACGCACAATTCGTGAATGGAACAGGGAAGGGGGGATCAGATAGTGGTACAATAAGTACCCTCCGCCACACACCGTAAGGTGGCTCGCGGAGTATAGATGTAGATGTAGATGTAGATGTAGTGAAGTCTTGCAACAGATCAATCCACTTGGTTTGCTTCGTTGAGCAGTAGGTTCTTATAAAACGATTTAACTCTCTAAACTCACGTTCGATGGGACTCGCCCCAGGATTGTAACATGACGTTTTGACATGTGTAATATTTTCTTCCCGTAAGTCGTTCTTCTAAGTACAACACATGAAAATCGTTGCATTGTCTGTCAGAATCGTTCTTGGCTTCCCAACAGATGGAATAAAATCAGAAAACAATTTCTTGATAACGGATTTTCTGGTGGCTGATTGAATTGGGTACAACATTAAATACTTAGAAAACATAACCAAAAATCCAACTATGTATTTACCACCTCCTCTTGCCCTCGGAACTGGCCCACAGATATCTGCAGAGATCATATCTAAGGGCCTATATGGAATGATTGAGTGCATCTCATCTTGTGTATCTTTGTTATAAGGCTTAGTCAGCTGACTGACTTTGCATTTCTTCAAAGCCTGCTGAACTCTTCTCCTGATATTCGTAATGTAACAGTAGCTACCAATTTTGCTTGCATATTTAAGTACGCCAAAATATCCCCAAACACAGTGAGTGTGCAGTATGAGCTTTTCCACGTAATCTTCTGGTATACATACACATGACTTATCTGAACTATCAGACCTTCAGTAGAACAAAACATTATCAACTACTTTGAAAAATCTTCGGAGCTGCCCTCGGTGTGGCTGACTCAGTTTATTCAAAATTATAGACTAATGACCATTTCGTTGCTGGAGGACAGATAGGTTATTACACATGTATAAATAATATCTCCTGGATTCCAAATCTTTCATCAGCAAGATCCTATGTTGCTTCTCCTCATCTTCCACTGTGCTAATCTTCTTCAAACCTTCTGGTAGTGTAGATAAAGCATCTGCGATCTGGTTATGTTGTGCATTTATGTATACAACTCTGGAATTATATTCTCCTATAGCCAAGGTCCAGCTTGATAGACTAGCGTCAAGTAGTTTGCATTGTTGCAGGATTGTGAGAGTTTGATGATCGCACTACACGGTAGTGCGTGCTCCAAACAAGTAATAGTGGAATTTTCGAAACGCCCACACAACCGCCAAAGCTTCCAATTTCGTGATTGTGTAGGAGTGCTAGCAACATGATAAAGCGCGACTTAAGTAAGCTATGGGACAGAACCTTGGCTGATTATTGATTTCCATGATTTGAAACAAACAGCAACATAATCCAACACTCGATGAATCAGTCATCAAACCAAACTCCACAGTCATATCTGGGTGGTATAACAATATTGCATCCGCAGGAGTGTCTTTGATGAGCTGGAATGGAACTTTACAGTCATTTGTACGTTTCTTCGTAGAAGCTGGTGTAAGGGCTCTCAGTCATCACCTGTTTGTTTAAAAATCGCCTATAGAAGGTCGTCATTCCTATGAAAGATTTTAACTGCTTCTTATTTGACGGTGTGGGAAAATTCTTGATGGCGCTCACCTTAGCTGAATCCGGCATTATTCCCTTATTGTATATTATATGCCCGAGGAAGCGGATCCGTTCGAGTGAAAAATGAGATTTTTGCACGATATCTGTCACGCCTGCTTTACTAAATGCATTTATGTTTCTGGCCAAGAAGCTAATGTCTTCTTCCCAAGAGGATGTTCCAATGACACTATCATCGACAAAAAGCGTAAGTTGACTACGCATTTCAGATCCTAAAACAGCATCCAATGCCTGGATAAACACACCAGAGCTAACATTTAGGCCAAACGGAAGAGTCTTAAAATGATAGCTTCTCCCTGCATAAATAAATGCTGTGTACTTCCTCGATTTAGGACTTAGCATTATCTGCCAGTAAGAACTTCTGAGATAACAAGTTGAAAAGAATTTCTTGCCATGAAACTTCTGTATAAGCTAATCGATGTTTTCCGGATGAGTGCTAATAGGAACTATAATCTTATTTATCTGTCTTGCGTCAAAAACTAGTGAAACTTTGCACTCTGGTTTAGGGACAACCAATAAAGGACTACAGTATGGGCTTGTGGATGGCTCAATCAACTTCCAATCCAACGTTCGTTGCAATTCTTCATCGACAGATCGTCGAAGTCGCCAAGGTACAGGACAAAAACTTAGACAATATGTACTATGTTGGTACACTTCTACATTACACACATAGCCTTTCACTATACCCGGTTTTTCGCTAAAGACATTGATATTCTGCTGCAATAAGTTTGCCAATTGTTTTCGCTGACGATCGTGCAAACAGATACAGACGTCTTTTGCGAAATAATATCAATAAATGTGCATATTTGATGAACCTCTTCTGCATTTAATCTCCGATTCTTCTTGAAACACCTTACAAGCTTGATTGTGGAACCCCGACAGTATCTTCCGGTTCATAGGAAAATGTGACATATGTGTCAGAACCACTCGTTCTTGTTTCCTGCATTGACGTGGAACATTCTTGAACCGATTTGGATATATTATATTTGCACTTAGAGAACTCTTGACCAAATTGTTGGCTTATCACATCACTATCAATCTGGATCGTTGTGAATTCTGATACATTAGCCAGTTGAACTTTTGCACAGCTTGTTGCAGTTGTCCATTAACATACGGTGTCACCCTCTTTTCTGTAGTTGCGATACAATCTGATTTAACAAGTTCCGATTTGGACACAAGAGAATCTACGGTTGTGGTAACTTCTTTTACTTCAGTTTGGATTTTGGAGATTTCCTCAGGAACTTTCTCCTGGGACAGCTTAAGATTTGCCATTTTCGTAGATAGATCACTTTTATGAATGCTGAAATGATCTACTTCGCATCTCAAACTCTCTAAATCTTGTTTGGTTGACAATGACTCAACCACAGCAATATACTCTTGCATAGTTACCCTGATATTTGCTTGTTCAGTTACTAGAGCCTCCAGCTGCTTAACTAAATCGTCTTGTTTAGCAGCGAGACTTCCCTGTTCTACTGCTACCGTATGAACTATAGTAGAAATTTTGTCATGTTCTGCTGCCATTGATTCTTATGTAGAAGCTATTCTAGACTGTTCATTTGCTACAGATTGCAGTTTAGCAGACATCTATTGTTGATTTGCAGTTAACGCCTCCACCGTTTGGGATATATTAAGTAAAAGATCTTTAATGTTAGACTCCTCAGTCCTAGCTGCGGTCATTACTATGAGTGAAAGGGACTTCCTTAAATGACTGAATATTCTGAATATTGTCCGTTGTATTCTGTTCCCGTTCCATTCTCGACTGAGCACGTGTTCTAACCATAAATCACTAAACAAAAACTCTTCACAGGACCCACGTAGTTTCGAAATACACACTCAAAATCAGTATAAATATACAAATGAATTTTTTAAAAATATACATGTATAACTAACAGAAATAGGAAAATTCTACAGAAAAGGACAATATTAGGTTCCAGACGGGTAAGCTTACTGTTGCTTGCCTGCATCCTGGACATTCAGATGCTCTGTTGAGACGAACCATACACCATCAGTCTGCCGGCCCCTCCGTCCCTATTGTGGTCTCGAACAAGTGCAGGGTATGCAATACAGAAACACACGTTGTAGTACACTTCTCATCAATAGCAGGGGTAAAATACAGGGAACGAAAGGCTATTTACAATTTGTACAGAAACCAACTGGCAGTTATAAGAGTCGAGGGGCATGAAAGGGAAGCAGTGGTTGGGAAGGGAGTGAGACAGGGTTGTAGCCTATCCCCTACGTTATTCAATCTGTATATTGAGCAAGCAGTAAATGAAACAAAAGAAAAATTCGGAGTAGGAATTAAAATCCATGGAGAAGAAATAAAAACTTTGGGGTTCGCCGATGACATTGTAATTCTGTCAGAGACAGCAGAGGACTTGGAAAAGCAGTTGAACGGAATGGACAGTGTCTTGAAAGGAGGATATAATATGAACATCAAAAAAAGCAGAACGAGGATAATGGAATGTAGTCTAATTAAGTCGGGTGGTGCTGAGGGAATTACATTACGAAATGAGACACTTTTAGTAGTAAAGGAGTTTTGCTATTTGGGGAGCAAAATAACTGATGATGGTCGAAGTAGAGAGGATATAAAATGTAGACTGGCAATGGCAAGCAAAGCGTTTCTGAAGAAGAGGAATTTGTTAACATCGAGTATAGATTAAAGTGTCAGGAAGTCTTTTCTGAAAGTATTTGTATGGAGTGGAGCCATGTATAGAAGTGAAGCATGGACGATAAATAGTTTGGACAAGAAAAGAATAGAAGCTTTCGAAATGTGGCGCTACAGAAAAATGCTGAATATTAGATGGGTAGATCACATAACTAATGAGGAGGTACTGAATAGAATTGGCGAGAAGAGGAGTTTGTGGCACAACTTGACAAGAGGAAGGGACCAGTTGGTAGGGCATGTTCTGAGGCACCAAGGGATCACAAATTTAGCATTGGAGGGCAGCGTGGAGGGTAAAAATCGTAGAGGGAGGCCAATAGATGAATACACTTAGTAGATGCAGAAGGATGTAGGTTGCAGTAAGTACAGGGAGATGAAGAAGTTTGCACAGGATAGAGTAGCATGGAGAGCTGCATCAAACCAGTGTCAGGACTGAAGATAACAACAACAACAACAACATACATGAAAATGATACAAAATCCTAACAAGTTCCCTAACTTTACAAGCCGTCCTGTCACGGTTGCCACTTTGGAATGAAACTGCTACGCAAAAACAAAAATTATTAATTAATTAACTTGCTCTTTCACTTTTGACTTTGACACTGGTGGGACAGGTACTGCATTAAAAAGACTCTCTTTTGATTCTTTTGGCCTAGGGGCACACATTATAGAATTTTTTACCTGTCTAATACAAACAATCTGTGAAAAAATTTGACTATAAATGAATATATTCTCCGCTTGACTGTTGTAAGGAGAGAACGGGTTAGGTACCGGATGAATTGGCGGTCGGAGCTTTCTGATTCTCCGGTTCTTTGAGAACGCTAGGCAAAGTCGGAGAAAACTGCTACAACTCGCGATGAAGACGCCATCGCCCTTAGCAGCTATAATATTTACAGTCGCCGTAAGGTTGAACAACAATGGCAGTGTAATATCTTCTGACTAACAAACTGATCACTTAGGGATCGTCTTGAACATACAAGCTGACGGCGAAATATTGCGCGTCGTTCGGACCGCGATAGTAGCAGATTCGACCAGTGTTGTTAATTCGCGAAGAAATCGCTATGCACTGTATTGCTAAACACACTAATAGTTTTTATAAAGGTCCGAGGATCCAACACCAAATAAAGTTTCGTAAAGATATTTACCTTCTTTTTTTCACAAATTAAATTTTTATTCTTTATAGTCGCGATTACATGTTGACGTCTGCCTTTCACATTATTTCTATATGCAAACTTAACTGACCTCAAAAAGGCACAACGTCCAATCGGCATTTCTTATCTCCAAAAATTACAAGAAAACCTAGGCGCTCCTCTTTTTTTTTCAGCAAAGAGCGTTGTCGTCAGATCAAAGAGCGTTGTCATATTAAATTCCGGTAGCGCATCATTAGCCGGAATATTACAATCATTTTATATTACGTAGGACATTAAAATATTCATATCCACAGACCATAAGTGATAAGAGGAGCTGGTGGAACTGATTAATAGAATCCATTGAGAAACTTACGGAAGTATGATTATACCAGATATTAGTTTTAGCACAATTGAAAAAAGAAACCAATACTTAATCAATGCCGTTTGTTACACTCTAAAATGTTAAGTACATCAGGAGTAATTTGTAACGTAAAGTTGACGCTTGAAACCTCAGACGTTCAGTCGCGGCTTGTAAAAACAAGATCTGTAGGGGTACGTTTACGAAGACTACGATGTTTACGAGTGTCTGCATGTAGCGTTTATTGAATTAGTCCTTGTCCTCAGAATAACTGTAGCACAGTGATACCGGACGTCTGTGATAGTGTACTGTACATAAGTAAGAACAGAAGTACGCAAAGCAGGAGCGTGAGAAGGTCGCAAGTACAACATTGTGTACAGTGACGTAAGAACTGTGAAAATCGTTTATTCTAACTCTAAAAAGACGGAGGTGATACCCATCTTTGGCGAGTGTAGACAAAATGCAGCTGCAGCCTGCAGGTTGTATGCAGAAATGTACCCGGGCAGAGACCATCCAATGCGCCAATCTTTTGCCAACATCTACAAACAATTATATGCGACAGATACGACCGTAACACGCAAACACGCCCATAACAAACCCATCAGATGAGAAGGAGTTGGAGTTGGTGTGTTAGCTGCAGTTGCCGTGAACCCACTCATGTGTTTACGTGACATAGTTAGGGGTAGTGCAATTCGTCAAAGTAGTGTAATGTGCATACGTCATCATCACAAATTTCACCCGTATTATGTGCTTCTGCATCAACAACTACATGGAGATGACTTTAATAATCGAGTGAATTACTGTCAATGGGGATTAACAGAGTTTCAGTTCCACCTGTTTACCGATGAAGCAGGTTTTACAACCCAATTTAGGAATGTTGTATGTGTTGAAAATCATACTTCCGTGCATTTCTCAGTGGATGGTATTAACAAATTACACCAGGCCCTCTCCTCACTTTCGGTCTGCGGAATTGGTTACTCAGTGTTTGTTGTGGTTTGAGAGGAGTTTCCAGTGGCAATGTCAGGTGACTCACCCCCTTGTATTGATCGACTCGTCTTGCAACGTCAACTTTCAAGTTTTTAACAGTAAAAGTTCACGTACCATACAGAGGAGACAGTCTAGTAGACAATTGCAAGAACCGCACATTAGAGCATTCAGTCGGTGTGGGTGCTAACTACAGATCAACGCCCTCACATAAAATTCGTTAATCCTTACGACACCAGTTTCATTAACCCACTCCTAAGCGAGAGCCGTAATTACAAGAAATGTACAATGTATTATCGCAACTCTTGTCTGGAAACAAATGATCTTAACATATTAAAAAATATTATTTAGCTTAATGTTTGACTCACTCGTAAACGAATCTAATTTTTTTTTTTTTGCAGTAATGTTCTGCGTACTCCATTAATTCTTCTGCCACTGACACTCACGTGGCTTCCAAAGACGAAAGAGCAATGCTACCTTCAGCATAGCGTAGAAGAAAAAAAGGATCCTTTAAAATAATACAATCGTTAGTTTTATAAATAATTTTAAGCTACCGTTACCAGTTTCCTAATAGGCAGACTGGTATGAAGCGTTGATTAGTTTGCAAAGCTCTAGATGATTTAGCAAATCGAGCATCATTGATTACTCGCAATCTAACAGGAATGTCTCTGTATCTCATTCTCTTCACCTCAAACCTTTGGTACGCTTAAATGAGTCCTCTGTTTCATATCCGCACTGTACATAGTTGGGAACCAAGCTAGAAAAGCCAGTTACTGTTTACTGCTTCTTTATTTCATCACCGTATGCATGTAACTCCATTTTCTGTAACCTGCTATATTTATAGTGACGCTCGTCCCAGTTAATGACAGACGGCATTTTTTGAAACCGTAATATCACGATTAGAGCGGACTCATGATTACAACTGACTTTTCCTTACCACATATGCGTTGCAAGTGTCAATGCTGAAAACTTTTTAAAAAATCTGATTCAGTTCATTACGTTTAAGGAATCGATTTAATTTATGTGCTAGAACTTCATGGCATGTATCAATGATATATTACGGTCATATATGACTGGCAGACATTAGTCAACCGAATGTATTTTATCCTTCTTTCATAGTTACTCTTGTCGTCCTTCAACTCCTTCTCATGATTTGTCCTACGTTTGCAGGTCATAAATCACGACATTAGGTATTATCAGTGACATTCCTTTTGTCTTCAATATATTCAGCTTTAGGCTGTGGGTGGTTTCACCTATATCGCTTAAAGCTGTGGCTGGAATGGCCCCTTCGCAGTATTTTTCTTATCCAAGCTTGTATTCCGTCTATAGCGGTGCCATCATAAACGGGATCCTAAGCCCTAACACTCCTTTCTTTCCTTTCTGTTTAAATTATTTTCTTCACTAGTATACGGAAAAAAAGTTTACGTTGTCTTAGCAAAGACCATTGGTTATTATTTTGTTATATGTAGCAAACAAAAATTTGTAACGAAGAATCCGTTTCTCTTAACAAGAACATAAAAGATTTGTTGTTTACCTGTATTACAGTTTCCAACAATGATCAGTATGGAGTCATGTACTTTTTTTTACTGAGATGATAATCTACGCTGACATGCTCTGCTAAAAAATAAAATGATTTTATCTACTAAGAAAGAGCTGGAAGCAAATGTTAAAAACAGTGCAGAATGAAATCTGCGCCAGAGAAAACTATTGTCACAGGGGAGCTTTCCAACAGACGACTGCTCCTAATAGAGTTCTCTGAGTCGCCCCTACTTCTCTGCCCGATGCTCCGTTCCTTCTGTGTCAATATTGTCTCAATCAGCGATGTTTGTTCTGCTCTTGTATTATCTGTCGCCAACTTGGAGCGCAGTTAACAGCTGCCAGTATTTCCAGAACCTCAAAGGGAAACTCAGCAACGCAAGCGCTCACGTGTCCCTTTTCATGGTAATCACAATTTTTCGGTCAGTTTGTTGTATCTGCTGTTCCTCCTATTCCTCGACGTATCGCTATTTTTACTTATGTTCTGCATACATATACTTTAAAAAAAAAAACCAGGCAGAAACCTGTCTTGCCTTTCCTTTGCAACTTTTCCAGATAGTATTAAATGTATAGCATAATTTGATACTTACCTTCTCGCTTATTTGATCTAATACTAATTTATATCGTAGTTAATTATCTATTTTTTCATCATTCTGCTACAACATCGCGTATCATATGACTTTACTTTTTTTTTATTTACCGGCTCTTCTGACTATTTAGTACTAACATCCCGCTTTGTGCCGTGACGTACATTCCCCTTATTAGGACAATTTATTAGATTTCATCAGCCATGGAAATTAGTTATTTACATTATTTTTTCTATCAATTGTTGTCATCTTTCTGACCAGTCTGTAGAGCTTCTTGCTCTGTCTTCCCAAAGTAACAGGCAGAAAATATTTATCGTAGTTCCTAGTATTGTCATCCATTATTTTATACGGCTCTCTATCTATTAAGCTTATCAGATCTCTATCTATTAATGTTAATAAATATACTGTACTGCGCAGCTTGCCAACTCCATAGAGCAGTTTCTGGAAGTCTTTCTTTTTTTTTCATTCATCCGAAGGAACAGTGATGTCGGCAAATAAAGAAAATGTTTATTCTGTTTATTTTACTTCCCTTAATCTTTTGAAGTGTTCTGGTGCATCATCGTTCCTTTGTGATGCTCTTTGAGATCAAACGTTTCTTGATACTTCATTGAACACGTTTTTCCTAGGACATAGTACCAAGGGTACAATTGCGCCAAATCACAACATGAGCTAAGTGACTTCCTTTGATGGAGAATCATTACATGGCAGCACTAGTATCAGATAGAGTCAACAGGTTTTAGTTGTGGCTGATGCTATGGGTAGCTATGTTCTTGCAAAGTGAAAACGTCAGGAAGGAGTGAAACACAGTCATAGTTCCAATAGTCCTAAGAAATAGTTAACGACCGGCATATTTAATAATCCATCAAGAGATGATGGAACATGCGTAATATGGCTGAGTGGTTGTCTAGAAGCAGTTGACACAAAGAACAAATTCGTTATGTCACCTGGAATAGTAAAAGTACCGCAACAAGATTTGTGGAGCAATGATGTTTTATGGGGTGGAGAATATGGTAGATGTTGTGGCGCTCAGGTTGGCGTTTATAAATCTGACGGATACCTACCAAAAGGTATTATGCTGAAAATATCAGTGGCTGTAAATGGCACAGTGGGGCTATCTTTTCTGCTTTGGCCTGGTACCTTCAATTCTGATCGACAGTAAAGATAACACAAGTACTGGGTGACCAAAATGTCAGTATAAATTTGAAAACTTAATAAACCACGGAATAATGTAGATAGAGAGATGAAAATTGACACACATGCTTGGGATGACATGGGGTTTTATTAGAACAAAAAAGAAACAAAGTATTGATAGACGCGTGAAAGATCTCTTGGTGCGTCGTTTGGTGATGATCGTGTGCTCAGCCGCCACTATCGTCATGCTTGGCCTCCCAGGTCCCCAGACCTCAGTCCGTGCGATTATTGGCTTTTGGGTTACCTGAAGTCGCAAGTGTATCGTGATCGACCGATATCTCTAGGGATGCTGAAAGACAACATCCGACGCCAATGCCTCAGCGTAACTCCGGACATGCTTTACAGTGCTGTTCACAACATTATTCCTCGACTACAGCTATTGTTGAGGAATGATGGTGGACATATTGAGCATTTCCTGTAAAGAACATCATCTTTGATTTGTCTTACTTTTTTATGCTAATTATTGCTATTCTGATCAGATGAAGCGCCATCTGTCGGACTTTCTGAACGTTTGTATTTTTTTGGTTCTAATAAAACCCCATGTCATTCTAAGCGTGTGCGTCAATTTGTACCTCTCTATCTACATTACTCCGTAATTTATTTAGTTTTCAAATTTATACTGACTTTTTGATCACCCTGTATTTATGTAACAAGTATTGAATGTTAGATCACTTTGTTCAAAAGACGACAAAAATCAGTCACTGTACTTCTCTTAAAGATGAGTGGGGACGAGCGACGCTCAGTATAAACACTGTTGACAAAACAGAATTGACATTTCGCAGCTCAGCTAAGCAACACACCTCTATCTGCTGTCTCTGGCTGGCGCTGAAGCATGGGCAGCGGCTTCCAGCCTGGATGCTGGTGTCCTATGATGCTGGTGGCAGGCCCAAGGTAGGTCGGCAGCCTTCAGAGGCCATGGCCATTAATGTCAGTGGCATGCTGCAGTCCTCGGCGGCGTGGAGCCCTGGTAGCCTCTCACTCCATAGGCATCACCATGGCGGTGCGCGGAGACAGTTGTGTTCAGGGTCCAATGCACTTTGGCAGGACTCAGATGGCGGGTGAGGAACTCAGCATCGGTGCAGCTGCCAGGGCAGATCAGTGGGGTGATGGCAGCAAGTTCGTGAAGGCTTCAGCGCTGGTGATATATGCAGCCTGTCTTGAACCTAACGCTACTGCTGATGGTGCCCAGTCATCTCGCTATCTGGGATAGATCTGGCATCGTGGACATACTGCTGATCTCCAGTGATGAGAGGTGAACCGTGCCTCAAAATCCAGACTTGTTTTTATTCCTCTGGTGCGTTTGTTTCACTAGAACCCAGTAGTTAGTCACGTCGTTCATAACAAGAGACTTGCCCTGGTATGGTGACCTCGCCCCACTGGCTTCAAGGTTACCGCTGTGTAGTGCAGTTTACTGCTGTTCTCGGCTGTCTTCATCACGCGATTCATTACCGTGTTTGCTACTGTGTGCCACATGTCGCCACACTGGCGACTATTGGCTTACACCTGGCTTTTTCACTGCTTCTGTTTACTTCTGCTAAAGATTTACAACTTATGGTCAAAGACTGTGTAGTGTTCATCGAATCTGAACTTACAGAAAACCTTAATTATCAATCAGTAACATGGTAAGTATGAGGTCAGTGGAGAACTGTTGAGAAGGTTTTTATTGTAGACTATTATTAGGAATCAGAGGCCATATGTCTTATAAGTTATTTAGGTGGCATTACTGAAACGAGTGGCAGGTTAGTCGAGAGAATTTTGGCTGATAATCCAAAAACTTGAATTATTAAGCATAACCTTTGAACAGGGTTACAAATACAAAATCAAATAGGGGTAAAGCGGGAGTAGGTTTAATAATGAATAAAAAGATAAGAGTGCGGGTAAGCTACTACCAACAGCATAGTGAACACATTAATGTGGCCAAGATAGACACGAAGCCCATGCCAACTACAGTAGTGCAAGTTTATATGCCAATTAGCTCTGCAGATGATGAAGAAATTGATGAAATGTATGATGAGATATAAGAAATTATTCAGGTGGTGAAGAGAGACGAAAATTTAATAGTCATGGGTGATTGGAATTAGAGAGTAGGAAAAGGGAGAGAAGGAACCACAGTGGGTGAATATGGACTGGGGGAGAGAAATGAAAGACGAGGCCGTCTAGTAGAATTTTGCACAGAGCATAACTTAATCTAAACTAACACTTGGTTCTAGAATCATAAAAGGAGGTTGTATACAGAGGGTCTATACAAGGGCGATGTACTTGAGGATAATATTATGGAAATGGAAGAGGATGTAGAAGAAGATGAAATGGGAGATACGATACTGCGTGAAGAGTTTGACAGAGTGCTGAAAGACCTGAGTCGAAACAAGGCCCCGGGAGTAAACAACATACCATTGGAACTACTGACGGCCTTGGGAGAGCCAGTTCTGACAAAACTCTACCACCTGGTGAGCAAGATGTATGAGACAGGCGAAATACCCTCAGACTTCAAGAAGAATATAATACTTCCAATCCCAAAGAAAGCAGGTGGTGACAGATGTGAAAATTACCGAACTATCAGTTTAATAAGTCACAGCTGCAAAATACTAACGCGAATTCTTTACAGACGAATGGAAAAACTGGTAGAAGCCGACCTCGGGGAAGATCAGTTTGGATTCTGCAGAAATGTTGGAATACGTGAGGCAATACTGACCCTACGACTTACCTTAGAAAATAGATTAAGGAAAGGCAAACCCACATTTCTAGCATTTGTAAACTTAGAGAAGGCTTTTGACAATGTTGACTGGAATACTCTCTTTCAAATTCTAAAGGTGGCAGGGGTAAAATACAGAGAGCGAAAGGCTATTTACATTTGTACAGAAACCAGATGGCAGTTATAAGAGTCGAGGGGCATGAAAGGGAAGCAGCGGTTGGGAAGGGAGTGAGACAGGGTTGTAGCCTGTCCCCGATGTTATTCAATCTGTATATTGAGCAAGCAGTAAAGGAAACAAAAGAAAAATTCGGAGTATATAGTCCATGGAGAAGTAATAAAAACGTTGAGGTTCGCGGATGACATTGTAATTCTGTCAGAGGCAGCAAAGGACTTGGAAGAGCAGTTGAACGGAATGGACAGTGTCTTGAAAGGAGGATATAAGATGAACATCAACAAAAGCAAAACGAGGATAATGGAATGTAGTCGAATTAAGTCGGGTGATGCTGAGGGAATTAGGTTAGGAAATGAAACACTTAAAGTAGTAAAGGAGTTTTGCTATTTGGGGAGCAAAATAACTGATGATGATCGAAGTAGAGAGGATATAAAATGTAGACTGGCAATGGCAAGGAAAGCGTTTCTGAAGAAGAGAAATTTGTTAACATTGAGTATAGATTAAAGTGTCAGGAAGTCGTTTCTGAAAGTATTTGTATGAAGTGTAGCCATGAATGGAAGTGAAACACGCACGATAAATAGTTTGGACAAGAAGAGAATAGATGCTTTCGTAATGTGGTGCTACGGAAGAATGCTGAAGATCACATAACTAATGAGGAGGTATTGAATCGAATTGGGGAGAAGAGGAGTTTGTGGCACAACGTGACAAGAAGAAGGGACCGGTTGGTAGGACATGTTCTGAGGCATCAAGGGATCACAAATGTAGCATTGGAGGGCACCGTGGAGGGTAAAAATCGTGGAGGGAGACCAATAGATGAATACACTAAGCAGATTCAGAAGGATGTAAGTTGCAGTAAGTACTGGGAGATGAATAAGCTTGCACAGGATAGAGTAGCATGGAGAGCTGCATCAAACCAGTCTCAAGACTGAAGACAACAACAACAACAACAACCTTTGAACAACTCTTATGAAGTATGAAACACTTAACAATTACTACAGAAAACGTGTGTTCCACCTCTTTACACGCCACTGTTAAAATCGACTTGATAATTATTGCCAGGAGACGTTAATAGTCATGCCTAATGTCGATCTATTGGCAAAAGATTCAGAGGCCAGTTTCGGTTTGTAACACATGCACTTTTTTGTAAGAGATGCAATTTCATCATAAGTACATTATGATAAAACCTGTGCATATCGTTAAATATGACACTATTGATTACGCTTTGCCGCGACTGTTAGGCGAGATCGGGTGAGTACCTACATACCAGGCAATACCAACACTATCGTTACAGCTGAGTAGTGCTGCAGTCAATGGAAAATAATGCTTCAGCATAGCGCACAATGACAGAAATTGGATGCGGAGGTAACGAGTACTTGCTAACGAGAGTCGTATTGTGGCGCTAAGAAACTGAATTTTATAGGTTTTTTGAGGGAAGCGCTTAAATATTTTTCTGACGATAATGACTATAATGACGGTAGGTAGTGTGTTTTGGTGTGTGTATTTAAGCACGGGTTTAGAAATATTTCGAGTATTAACGAAACTATTCGAACGGTGTATATCGCACTATGAAATGTCAGAATGAAATTTGCAAATAAAAAAAAAAAATGCGCTCCAACCCAAGAACGAACCCTCGACCTCCTGCATGCTAACCCAAAACGCTAACCCCTGCACCAACTGTACAAGACAATAACGATGTGCTGACAGAGGTACTTACCAATTATTGGAAATTGTTCACTGCTATTGCTGCTGTAATCACATTGTTTCGTCTGTGTTTTCCGTGTATTAAAATGTCAATAGTTTCGTCTCTGGACACTGGCACTGTCATGCTGTCAGACTGCAGTACTGAGGTAGCGTACCTCGTAATATTTAAGTCCATTTTGTTTATGTCTTGCTTATTGCAAGTCCTAACATGAACGATGTGGTTGAGGGCTTGATATTAAGCGTATATTGTACCTGACGCAGCTTCGTGGGTACGTAGGATCTTTAACGTCATTTCCGCTGAACGTTAGTACACAAAATCTTTCACATTTACGTCTACATATCTGTACATTATAGAAAATAAGACTACTTCAATGTGTGTTGTGGCATTAATTTAACATTTTCAGCAATCCAGGGTGGTCGTAAAAAGTCTTGTGCTAGGCTTTAGGCTTAGTTTCATGGATCTGTGTGCTTGCTAGCCATAAAAAATGGAATTTTCGTTGAGATTTTGCTTATATTACGATAATAATGTATTTTATTGATCTATATAGACAATTTGGATGTGAAAATACTTCATTGTACTCGCAAATTGTGAGATATCTCGCAATATATAGCAAGTAGTTATACTGATGTTCCTACAGCATCGATTCTGACATTTTCTTGGGGAATGTCAGGTATCTCACTGTTATCCCTTTGGTTGTGTATTTGTAAGCAGTCTATGCTCTTCTGCAGTTCAGGTGATATTTGGTAATAAAATATACCCTGTCCCCTTCTTCCCCAACAAGTTAACTGTGTCGTTTATGTGCTGGAGTTGCTGGGTAGAAATTCTAATTTTGCACTGTATAGACAGACTAGTGCACTTATCGAATACGCACTTCATGTATTTAGATGCTGCCGCCACATGAACATTACACTTCTCATATTGCTCCCGTATATTTGGAATATTGTGGGCAATAATAAAGAACAAGTAATGTCTGTATGGCTTTTCAAGAGTCTTTTGATTACAAACTGCTCTTAGCTACACAGCTTTCATTAGGCATGTGCCGTTTTTATAAGAGTAATTATTTGGAATTAGTATTAACGATTATAATTTTCTTAAGGAAGAACATGATGCATCTTCTCTGTCCCTCCTAAAATGGTGCTTGAGAACAATTTAAATGGTGGAACATATACTTCGAGGGTGTGCTGTGACTTATATCAAGAGTAGGTCTGATTCATTACATTCAGTCTGTCTCTTTGCCTTAGTATTTCAGATAACACATAATTTTCTGCATTTATAAGCCTGGCCACGTTAGTTCTACAACATCGAATTATTAAATTTGTAAAATATCTATTTACTGACACGAACCATTGGAGTACATATTTCAGAATTTTGTGCCCTAATTTGGCGTACATGTTGTAAGAGGTCCATGATTAAGGAATTTGTTGCTATCGCACTCGAGCAGATGTAATTTCGATGGATTGCTCACGCGCTGCCTGCGATATGTAAGGTATAAGAGAATCTCAGACCAGAGATCAGTGTTGTATGCAGTAAGAGCAGTGTCTGTGGCAGTAGGAGTAAGTTGTTGCTAGCAGTCTGGTGTATCGAGTTGGCTGGGCCGATCGTGTGGAGCGAAGGCGGTGCCTGAGCGTTGTAGTATAAGCTAAAAGCAGCCTCGCGCATATGTAGTATTGTTATATCAAATCCGTGTAAATGCTTTGAAAAAGAAATCTCTTAATAATAATCTTTCTTATAAAAATTAACCTTTGACAATTATTCAACTCAATTTAAAGATTTTACTAATGTCTCCAATCTTTGGTCATCACGATTATTGTAAAGAAAAATCAGTTGTTTATTTTTATACATGACAAATCTATCGGCCAGCATTGCACTGAGCTGTGCCAGAAAAATTTCTTGTAGGAGCAGATATATACGTGTTATCCGGCGACCTTATTGAGGTAAGAATTTTTAATTTATTCAGTATGATCTTTCCGGGCCATGACGCAGCACTGCTGACGTCCAAATTTACCACTTTAGATTCACAGTCAGTTAATTATTGAAAGGTTATAAGTAAATCACAATTTTGCATTGAGAGACTAGTCACATTTTATTATTTGTAGGTTACGGAACTTAATTGTTGGGTAGTTACGCTGAATGTGAATTATATACTTATATTTTTTACTGTTGGGAGGTTATTATACATATGTATTTTTTCTGTGGGGAGGTTACAATGTATACATGTGGATATTAATTCACGTTTTCTTTTACATTGAAGACACACGTGACGTGATATTCATTCAGTCGTACAGCGTCTGTTACAATTATTAACTTCAACTAGGTGTTGGATACTTAGTGTACTTCTTGTGCTGCCTACTTACTTTGCAGACATAATAGAATATTTAAACATCTAGGATGGGGGAAATAATTTTTGACTCTGTCTTGTTTTACCACTATAGGTCAGATAATAGGCCTTCGTCATTTCTAGAACTACGAATAACTGGTGATCAATAGAATCGTTCAAATTTGAAAACCACAGAGGAATGAGTTAAGACCGTTTTATAGATTTTTTAGGGGAGCAGTTTGAAAGGTTTAAGTTTCAGTGTTGATTGAAATATGTTCCTGTGATTTACTCTGTGTAATTAATGACCATTCCTAAGAGTTCCTTGAAAGCATTAATTTTAAAAAATTGGACTCTGCATGTCGGTTTGATTTAGTGTCTGTTTTTCAGGTTCTTAGTAAAACTCTCAAATCAGATTATGAAATTCAGAATCTTATGTCATATTCTGATTATGTTTTACTTTATAACGTCTATGCAACTCCCACGACAAAATTCTATTTATCTATGAATGTATTCATCTACCATCGAGGGTGTTCATGACTAATTGAATTTTAGGAATAATATTGACTATCAATTTTCTGTTTTTATTTTGCATGAAAATGAGTAAATTATAATGATTAATAATTCAATGTGATACTTTAAGGTCTCAACTTTTCTGTTCTTATTAAATGACCTTGTATGTTACTTCCAATAATCGTTCAATCTGAGGTTGCAACTGATACAATAAAAATAGTTAATGGAACATAATTCCAGTTATTACGAGTAAATCATGGATCTAATACGTCAAAGTGTTCGAGCATTACTTTTTGCTTATAGGAAACACTTAATAAATAGGATTGATAAAATAATAAATTAACTGCCAGAAACGGATTTTTGTAAAGTACTCTTGGGGCTCTGTGTCATAGAAAACCTTCAGATCACGGTTCTTTCCATGCAAATGGATTTTCAGTCGTGAAACATTGGACATGTGATCTCAGTAGGTTTATTACTGTAAAACGGCAACTTCTATTTTAGATAATGTTATTCTGTAGTTAAATTAATTATCTATAACTAATTCTTCAATAGCTTACCTACAAACAGATGAAGGGAACGAAAGCTCTTCATCTGGAAAGTTTGGTTCCTCCAGAATTCTTCCAGTTAAAGCAATGATAACTGATGTGCTTCATGGTCCACTGTAAGTCTCACGATGTTCAACAAACCTTGTATAATGACATTCTACCTTTATCTCCTTAAGAATTCTAGACGGAAATGCTCATTTTGATTGGTATCTTAGTTTCAAGAAATCGGTCCACTCAGGTCTCCTAGAGCCATCATCTTCAACAGTGTTCAAAGTAGTGAGTTTCAAATGCACATCTTTAGTTATGTCCACTCAGTCCTTCGAAAGCTCAGCTTCTGATTTACGTCTCATGAGGGCCACATCTTTGTTGTTTTCCAGATATGAAAACCATCTAAATGTGAGTGTCACACGAACAGCTTCAAAACGCTTTATACGATGAACAACAAAGCGGATGAACCTGAAGAAGGTGCTTTTTTATTTTTATTTCATTTATTTATTTAGTTTGATAGCCCCATGAGTCACAGAAGTTTTCCAATTTTTAGCTTCTGGATCCCGAATGGTAGTGGCATAATGATGCAGATTGTTTCAGGATAAACATAAAATAGTGTACGAGTTTTACTGTCTGAGAGATGATTATGTTGAGGTATAGATAAATCTGATGCTTGGACACAGAAGATTCCGTTGGGGATCAATATATCTCGATTCAGTTGTAGTAACCGTTCTGCTTGTCTGTCGAGATTGTCTTTTACGCAAGAGAATGCATCAGGTTTTCTGTGGTGTAGTTCATTTTCAGTCTATTGTCTCTTAATATTATTCTGAAGTGTGATCTTTCCTTTCCGTCTGCTTCACGTGTGAACTGTGCCTCGAGAGCTTTCAAAGTACAGAAAACTTATTGCAAGTTTTGCATGTATCATTTAGAGCAAAACCGAACAATTTATTAAATTTTGTATTAAGTATTTTACGATAGGTTTCATATTAACAGGAAGGACATGTCTCTTGAAACATTGTTTTGATAGTTAGTTCTTCAGGAAAATACAGATTATATGTTTATTTATGCTGCAAAGATTGGTTCAAAATGGTTCAAATGGCTCTGAGCACCATGCGACTTAACTTCTGAGGTCATCAGTCGCCTAGAAGTTAGAACTAATTAAACCTAACTAACCTAAGGACATCACACACATCCATGCCCGAGGCACGATTCGAGCCTGCTACCGTAGCGGTCGCTCGGCTCCATACTGTAGCGCGTAGAACCGCACGGCCACTCCGGCCAGCTGCAAAGACTGGTCATGCCTTTAAATGAAGTGATGTGAGTATAGATTTGCAGTATTTCTGCTGAACGTTTACGCGCTCGATTTCTGTGGTTCGCCCGTTTGTCAGCTGGAAACATGCCTTCATTTTCTTAGGAAGTCCTAACAGTTTCTCATCTTTTCTTTGAAATTCCGTGCTATGATATAAAAGCCTTTGGATAAAAAGTCAATTCTGTCATAGGATTGTCTTTCTATGCAATGCATCGTCACGCAAAGTAACTGCTGTCTCAGCTCTGAAAGGCCTGCGGGGCTGAATATTATCAGTAGCAATCAGTCTCGTCAGATGACAACTTTGCTGATTACAATCCTTCAGTAGACTGAAACCGGATAAGACTTTAGACTTTTCTACATCGGTTAGCATATCAGTAATATATATTCTTGTAAGAGCACAGACGGTGTTGTTTCAGTATCGACTTTGCCCTTACGCGCCACTGCCTGTTGGAGCTGGCGCCGCTTAAGCGGAGAATCCCGCCGTGCTAGAAGCAGCGAGAATTTTGTCGCCAGTCATGACACGGGGCTCGTGAAGTCAGCATTGTGTTGCCAAGTGAAGTGATAAGACGGAACGCTGGGGCGAGTGGACAATACGCGGATTTTAGCTACAATGGTTACCTATGCAAAATAAATAGAAAGCCTGCTTGAAAGTTATTGTTAGTGTGAAAGAACTTGGACAGATAGAGAGAATAAGTGTGATACTTATTTGTTTGAATTATATAAAGATGGTGTTTCAATACTAAGTCTTTATCTTAGTTACCCATCGGCGTTAATAATAATTATTTGAATGGGACTAAGTATTTTTGTTCAAGAGACATAAAGGAGTGAATGAACATGTAGCACATAGTACACAGTCAAGGCTAATTGGTTAGGCAATTGTTCCTCAGGCATAACATCCCCCTTTTAGCTGTCGTATTGAACCGTAGTCCACTTACCTAGCATTAAACAGACAGCTTTTCGCAGGAAGAAGTAAGGGAAATTTTTAATGGGGGGAAAGGGGGAGTGGTCTTACAGTTGAAACGGACTGCGGGACATGTGAGCATTGCAAGAATTCGAAGGACCGAACCGTAAATAATCAATGTGACAGAGAAGAAACATAGTGTTTAGGCCCCTAAAAGTTGAGAATTTAGAAAGAGAACTAACGGCTGTGTGGACTGTCTTTGGCAGAAGGGCAAAAATTAGGAGGTGTGCAAAAGGAGCGTGTGACGTGTATAGCAAAAGTTTCAGCGTTATTGAGAGGCGTAAGACTTTGTAGGGATTACCAGAGAAAGAAATTTAGCAAAATGGAACCGTTGGATTCCAGAAGTAAAACCGAACGGGAACAGGTGTACAAGGAAAGTAGGTTTTGTGAAAACGGAGAATTTTCAAATCCGTTGATAGCACACAATTGGAAAGAAATATAGATATATCGATAGAACTAGCCGATGATCCGATAGGGAGTTCAAAAGAAATACGGGTAGGAGACAGCATAGAGACACGGGCAAAGTGGTTGTGGCCCAGATAGCAGACACAGAAAGCCGAACGACATCCGTAACGGCAAGTGGGGAAAAACGGAAACATACCAAGAAGGAACAAGGAGAAAGGAATAGTAATGAAAGTGGACGAAAGACATGATACGTTCACAGAAGCTCCCATAAAGAAGACAGACAACAAAAATAGGTAAATGGTGAACAAATCATTATCCTCCTGTGTGAAATGTTTCAAAAAATGGCAAACAAGGAATATATTCAAGAATTAGACGGAGAGATGAAAGAATTTGTAGCGGCTGTGGGTAACGTATTAACAGAAGAATAAACGAACTATAGAAAAGCTTGAAGGAAGAACAATTGATTGTGAAGAATTATCAAATCAAGTAAACTCAAGCAGTGCCCAAATCTGTAAAATTTCAAATGTCAAATAAAACTGGAAGACAGTGTGAAAGTGGTATCAATTCTTTCGTACGGCGCTGAGCAAAAACAAGAGAAAGTAACAAGAAAGGTTAGTGAAATGGGAAGAGACGTTGGGAAGGTAGGCCAGGTGGTAGAAGAGGTGTAACAAACCATGGAACAACTGGTAGATTTGGCGGTAAAGAGAAAAATAGTAGAGGAGATAGGATCCTTCAATGGGTAAGACGCAGTATATAGTAAAAGTGACTCGCAAGTGGATTTTATTGATAACTGTAAATTCAGCAAATATCATCCCAAGGGAAAACTCCACCCAGTAGCTTTCCTCAGAAATTATCGCGGTATGTTACCGGAAAGTAAAGTTATGACAATAAAACAAAAATAGCTTTGTAGTGAAATCGCACACCTGACGATGTAGCTCATAACTGGGGCACGTGGCTTCAAAGAGAAGCGGCGTGGAGTGGCCCAGCGGTTTGAGACGCCATGTCACGGATTGCGCTGCCCGTCCCGCCGGAGGTTCGAGTCCTCCCTCGGGTATGGGTGTGTGTGTGTGTGTTTGTTTGTTTGTGTGTGTGTGTGTGTGTGTGTATGTCTGTGGGTGTTGTTCTTAGCATAAGTTAGTTTAAGTAGTGTGTAAGTCTATGGACCGAAGACCTCAGCAGTTTGGGCCCTTCGGAAATCACACACATTTTAAAATTTTTTTTTAAAACGTATGTATGTCAGATGGGGTATTCTACGAAATTTTTCTTGTCAGACATTAGACGAAAATAAGGAAGATGACGTATTAATATCAAACTGTGATCACCCACATAATAACAGGTTAAATGGAATCTATTCTGAATATCAGGAAGAAAAAACTTGGAAAAAGTAGTATTCCACTATTTGGACGCCCTATGCGACGAGAGAACGATTGAGCGTTGGGTAATACGGCGATTGCTGAGAGTTGTCCGTAGCTCAAATGGTTCGAATGGCTCTAAGCACTATGGGACTTAGCATCTGAGGTCATCAGACCATCTAAGGACATCACACATATCCGTGCCTGAGGCAGGATTCGATGCTGCGACCGTTGCAGCAGCGCGGTTCCAGACTTAAGCGCCTAGAACCGCTCGGCCACGGCGGCCGGCTAAGCTGTAGTATTAATAGCATTACTTGCTTCAGTATCATCGTCTTCATTATCCTCGACTTCTGTAATATAATTATTTCTGGCAAATCTTCGAGAACAGCTGCCACGATTTCGTCATCCTTAGCACAGTCGATGCATGAAAAGTGGTACTTTTCTGTGAAACATCGTTTACAGCAATGAGAGTCATCCTAACACTACAAAGAAACATGTCTGTGCGCAACAAGAACAACAAAGCTAGAAAAATATAGTGAACAACATCAAAGACATGAACAGATTACTGTTGTGTAAAGTGCACTTATAGCGATAACGTACTCTAAAGTAATTCATAGTTTGAGCTATATTTTCTAAATGAAATCTACACATTTAATAAATGTGACACACAAGATCAAAATAGGATGTGATGTTCATCATATACGCCCTAGTAAACATAAAAATTGGTAATAGTTGAACGATAGCATAAAAAAGAAAAAGGTCACTTCAAAGCAGATCTTCAGATGTCACCCAATATTATACAAACATATTTTCTCACAACAAAAAGGATCTAGAAGACAGTAAAATATTTCCAACAGAAGATAAACATATACTCAATAATACCATTATCCCAGGACATGGGGGATAAACAAGGATCAAGAGAAATGGTACTTAGAAGTACCGAAAGGCAACACAGGATTAACTGATTTCACCCTCACAGCTTTTTTTAATATATTAACCTCAATTAAGTCCTGGATAATCGGTGTAAAGCTCACACTCTTTGCACTGCCTATGTATTTTGAGCTATTTTTGAACTTTCCAACATCTTAGATGTGGAAAATAAATAATTTATGAACCTGTTGCGTTTTCGAACCATACAGCAGTCTATTGGTGGAAGTTCAAATGGTTCAAATGTCTCTGAGCACTATACGACTTAACTTCTGAGGTTATCACTCGCCTAGAACTCAGAACTAATTAAACCTAACTAACCTAAGCACATCACACACATCCATGCCCGAGGCAGGATTCGAACCTGCGACCGTAGCGGTCGCTCGGTTCCAGACTGTAACGCCTAGAATCGCACGGCCACTCCGGCCGGCATTGGTGGAAGTAAGTAGTTGTGTTGCAGAGAGCGATTTTACTCGATTTTGAAGTGCAGCTATCTGCTGGTGGCAGTAAGCACTGATTTTCTACAGTGCATCCAGCTGCTCGGGACAGGAACAAGCAGGAACTGAAACAGGATTTTATTTTATTTCACGTTTCGGTGCTTGAGGGATAGTTTCTAAAGTAAATCTCATTTTCGAGAAAAATCAATTCCTATTTCCTTTTTTATATTTTATAAGCAAATGTTAGCTTTTAATTACTTATAGAGAAATGTGCTATCTGCTTATTCCACTATTCTATGGGGAATGGCATATAGCTGCAAATGAACTATACCTATGTGACTGGTGTGCCAGTTCTCAAGGAAATTTTTAGGTCAGTAATGCTAATATATCTGACAAAAATTTCGGAAATTCAGATATTTTACCGTGTTTTGCTGCTCAGCTGGGGCATGGGGTGTAGGGCATGGGGCATGAGGTGTGGGGTGTGTGGGCCTCTTCCCTCCCCTTCTCTCCCTTCCCCTCCGCTCCCCCTTAGATGTTCGTGACGCAGGTTCAGATGCTCTGCTTGTGATGTCAGGATTACTGACATAGCGTTTGAGATAAGGTAGTGCTGATGCTGATATGGCATGATTTCCCTCCTTGGCCTTGGCAGGTGGCCCCCGATATGGCGTTTGAGATGAAGAAGTGTTGATGCTGCTGTCAAGAAAATATGACAAGCGAAATTGTCTCAGCTGTAATATGAGATAGGAAAAAATCTGCGGACAGATGTTGAGGTACCGCTTTCACACACTGCCCTACTACTCCCACGTACTCATCGCAACACAGACAGGTTGCAGCCTTGAGACAATTTTTATAAGGCTTCAAAAGTATCCATCATTTTTCAATCTTTCTGGTATAGCTATGCGTCTAACATTTCTGGGTCGCAAAGGATACCATGATTTTTTCCATTGTAGTGACAAATTCCAAAAAAAAACAAAAACATCTCTTAAAGTGTCGGTCTTTTCTAGTGATGTCGAGAGAAATAAGTTGATTGATACTAGCCACTATTGTTCCCACAATTCGTTTCTGAGGATTAAACCTCCATCGACAGGTGGATTTATATGGACTTTGGTACAGCATTATATCCACTGGTCACAGAATCTTCCTTTTGTCGTGTTACCTCACACACACAATCACACTTTGTGAACGCTGAAGGGAGTAATTTCTAGACAATGAGCTATTATGTTTTTGCCGATCTGCAGAGTGCCTAAAATAACTGCAAAACGCTTCAGAATGTGTCTGATATAGTTAGTGAGTCCACTGCATTGTGGTGTCGTAGTAGAGAATACAAAGCGAGACACGTAGCCCTGTTAGTCTTTACTGTTTCTGGAATCGCTGAAAACATCGAAAAAAAGTTTTTGTAAGTAAGAGTACGTGAAAACTCTGCTGTCTTCTGTAAATCAGCGCATATTACTTAAACAAAAAAATGGTTCATATGGCTCTGAGGGCTATGGGACTTAACTTCTGAGGTCATCAGACCCCTAGAACTACTTAAACCTAACGAACCTAAGGACATCACACACATCCATGCCCGAGCCAGGATTCGAACCTGTGACCGTAGCGGTCGCGCGGTTCCAGATTGTAGCGCCCAGATCAGCTCGGTTACTCTGGCCGGCTTACTTAAACATTTATCATCATGATGAAACATTTTTCCTTTAGTAAGTGAACTAAAAATTACTTTTAAGAGCACTGAAAGACTTTAAAGGAATAGTTCACTAGCATATGGATCGTCAAAAGTTGAAGTGTAACCAGCTGAGAAATCGCTCACAAAAACTAGAAAAATATGTGCATTGTTATTATTTTCTATTTCTACATAAATTTCAATAGGTCTTCGGCAACATATTCATACATCCAGCTCGTTGCTTACCTGGAACTGATACCCATATTTTTGTATGCAGGCACTCATTGTTCCAAGGCACTTGTATTACGTCACCTGCCACTAACACATAAACATTCGGTTATTGAAAATATATAGGACAACAGTTTGAAACCCCACACTGATGTCCAATGTGGATGTAACACAGCATTGTCAACTGGACAATTAAATGTTTCACAATGTCACTAAAACTGAGTCGGTCCAGCAGCTTTCGTCTTTTCTTTTAGGAGAAATCACGACATATTTATGAAATATTAATTTCAATACACTTTTATCTTAAAATATGCGGTTCCTAATATCGATTCAATGCCAAAATTGATACTTGTAGGGTCGGCCAGTGTGGCCGATCGGTTCTAGGCGCTTCAGTCTGGAACCGCGCGACCGCTACGGTCGCTGGTTCGAATCGTGCCTCGGGCATGGATGTGTGTGATGTCCTTAGGTTAGTTAGGTTTAAGTAGTTCTAAGTTCTGGGGGACTGATGAACTCAGATATTAAGTCCCATAGTGCTCAGGGCCATTTTGATACTTGTAGGACTCTGTCATTACTACCACAAGCTTGTAACACTTCCTTTGTTTGGCCACACTGTGTCATCTTCTATTCTGTTTAGGAAAATTAGCGACTGGTGCCTCTCATTACAGCCCTATCCGATGTGCTATTGGCGTCCTCCCAGGTGGAAAATTCATTCGCGGTCGACTGCCGTCGATCAGATTGATGAAGATCCCGTGACGCCATCCGTACACAAGAGAGCGTAAACCGCTTCCATCTACAGTCCCAGCAGCATGAAAACGAAAGAGGTATGCTATTTAGAAAATATACACAAGGTCATTACTACTGCAAGGTGAAGATGCACTGCAGCCTTTAAGGCTTAGCAGTTCAGAACTTGTAAGGGGTGTCCCACGAGTATATGTTTAACATATGATGGCAAGAAGATAGAAGAAGTGGACAGTGTTAAATTCTTGGGATTACAGCTTGATAATAAATTCAACTGGGAGGAGCACACTACAGAACTGCTGAAGCGCCTTAACAAATCTCTGCAATGCGATTTTTGTCAGACATAAGGGATATAAAAATGAAAAAGCTCGCATACTATGCTTACTTTCATTCCATAATGTCATATGGGATTATTTTTTGGGGTAATTCAACAAGCCAAGCTAAAGTTTTCCGGGCACAAAAACATGCAGTAAGAGTTATATGTGGTGTGAACTCAAGAACATCCTGCAGAAGCCCGTTTAGGGAACTAGGGATACTAACTACTGCTTCCCAATATATTTATTCCTTAATGAAATTTGTCATTAAAAATATATCACTTTTTCAAACCAACAGCTCAATTCATGGAATCAACACTGGAAATAAGAATAATCTTCACAAGGATTTGAAGTCACTTGGTCTTGTACAAAAAGGTGTGCATTATTCAGGAACACACATTTTCAATAACTTGCCAGCAGCCATAAAAAGCTTAACAAGCAATGAAATTCAGTTTAAGAGAAGCCTAAAGGATTTATTGGTGGCCAACTCCTTCTACTCTATTGATGAATTTCTCAGTAAAACCAACTGATTTGTATATATATATATATATATATATATATATATATATATATATATATATATATATATATATATATATAAGTACAATACAACTTCTGCACAATTTCAGTGCAGTAATGTGTTCATTGTAAATATGTGTGTGTGTATGCGTGTGTAAGTACAATCTAACTTCAGCACCATTTCAGTGCTGTAATGTGTTCATTTTTAATAAGTATTATAGTAGTTGTATTACATGTTTATTACCTTATAAATAAATAAATAAACTTTTTTATTTTAAATTCAGTGCATTAGTATTTGTAAAATGACTCTTTCATATAGTGTTCATTAAAAAATGAGGATCATTCCACTTGGGACCTGTGGAATGGTACATTAGCTTATTTGTTTCAGTTGTAAATATTTGTCATCTATTGTTTTTCTGACATGTTCCACATCCTGGAGGACCTCCTCACTACGGATCAATTGGAACGAAAGTAAATCTAATCTAATATAATGATTTGAAAAATAAAAGTACAAAAGTATAAAAATAAGTGCTCAACTATACTGTGAGAATATATACTCAGATAAAACCAATGTAGTCAAACGGCAACGAAGATAACGATGGAATTAGGGGTAGATGATACCGTCACTAACTGGAAGCAGGCACTGCAAAGAAACTCATATAATTGATAAGTTCACGAAGATAAACGCTTGAAGATGATTATACACGGTCCAGTCACGCCTATTTTAGACGTCAAAGTGCAATAACCACTCACACACGCAGGTGCAAGCACCAGCATTGGAAGGTATATAAAGGGTGACAGGGGAGTCACTGTCGTAATGCGGAAACGGAGCGATTTTCTGACATCCAAAAAGGACGTGAGCGTTGGCTTTCGAACCAAGGATGGAAGCACTGCCGAAACGTCTAAGTCTGTGAACTGTCTGCCTTCCGCCGTGGCTAAAGTATACAGTGCATGGAAAATTAGCGCTACTCAAAACCAGCGCCGAAGCAACTGTTGTGCACCAAAGGCCACAGGATGACAAAGGTGAACGATAGCTGCAGAGATGTGTACAGGCAAGCAGAGGTACAACTGTTGTGCAGGTGATTGTCCAAACTAAGGAGCTATCAGTAGTGTCTCCTGAACTGCCGTTCAGCGAACGCTCCTGCGTATGAGTCGCCGCAGCAAGCCCCTTGTTGAAACACCCAGGCTGACTGCTGTTCGTCGTCTATGAAATCTGGAATTTGCACTCCAAAGTCGCAAGTGGACGTACACTGAGTGGAAATTTTCATATGAATCACTTTACGTTCCATCGGAGAGATGGACAATGGCATGTAAGGCACGAAACGACTGAAGGCAAACAGGGAGGGAGCGTTATGATCTGGGGAATGTTTTCGTGGCATTCCTTGAATAATTCTGAAAGGCACAATGGATCAACACATGTATGCAACTATCCTTGGGGACCATGTCCGCCCCATAGAGGCAGTTTGTTTTTCCTCGGCGCCATGGCATCTACCAGTAGCACATGGCAATGTATCACATAGCTGGCAGCATTGTTCGAAGAGAACCGGAGGGAGTTTATAATAGCCACAAAACGCTCCAGATTTAAATCCTAACTTGAATCTATAGGACCACCTCGACTGGACTGTTTGCGCCGTGGATCCTCAATTGAGAAACTTAGAGCATTTGGCCACAGCAGTGGAGTCCCGTATGGCTCCTCATTCCTGTCGCTACATTCCAGAACGTCACTGAGTTTTTTACTGCACATCTCACAGGGGTCCGCGCTGCAAAAGGTGGTTATTCACGCTTTTGACAAGTGATCACACTAATGTGGGTGAACGGTGTACGTACACAAAGGGAGGAAGTTTAAAAACAGCTGTTTCCGGCAACAGAAGAAAAGAGAATAACAATTGTGAAAGCGAGTATGTGAGCAACATTAGTCACACTGCTTTAGGTGGTCCACTGAAGGAAACGAAGAAAAGCATCTTTCTGAAGCAGATACGCATTAATGGCATCGCTGTGCCACTGGTCATTATTTTGCAAAGTAGCACGTCTCTCCCCTTAGCCTGTCTGAGTACCACACTCGATTAAGCTTTGCTTATTATTTCTGTTGCTTTCAGTCTGGAACTCGTCCAAACAGGGAAATTTTTCTATTGATTCTCCTAATGACTTTGACGGGGAGTGGTCAACTGTTTCATCTCCCACTCGGACATTCACTGAATGACGACTGCCTCGACACATTGTCTGTCAATTGGTGGGGCAAAGTACTGAGCAGCAGAGACCTCCTGCGGGAAGAATTTGCACATGCTTCCTAACTGGGCGCTCTATTGGGCCCAGGAAGGTGTCTGCGTGTTACATGCTACTGCTTACTCCTGCTCCACTAATGCCTGATAAACTCTGTCCTCAACTTTTGGAAAGTTGCGGAAGCTGTTCCACGAGCTCTGCCTACAAATAAAATTCAACATGTTCCAACCATTTGGTGAAGTTCTCCATCAACTACACGAGACAGAGACATATTTTGGACTGTTGTCCCCCCCCCCCCCCCCCCTAGTTGCGAACTGTCAGAATTGTGTACTCTGGTAGCCTGCAGCCCGAGAACCGGTTGAGAGGTATGAATTGGGCGACAGGCATCGTCTATTGCTTCCATGTGCATGTTCAATTGGCAAGTAGGCAAAACGTCTCCCGCAGGTCAGTTGTCGGGAGTTTATTGAGGAGGCTGTTGGGAGGACTAATACGTATGAAAGAAACACAATGGAAACTATCGACTCGCTCCAGTGCTAGACCTGAAGTAACATAGATTCACCTACGCTCGATGTAGCAGAAGGTACAGAATGATATGGGTCATGCATCATCTAATTCACAACACACCAGTTCTTCCAGATATTCATTCCCAGTGCCATCTGCTTTACCTTCTACGACAAAGTCTGAACATCAGGCAGCTATACTGGAGCATCAAGCCTCACGAAAAAGAAAATATTTAGCATTGTGTTTCATTGGCTTATCGTGTAACATTAAAGAAAGATGTTCTTTCATCCATCGTGAGTAAGACGGATATCTTCACGTTGGACTACGTATGATATTTCTGGCAATAGCGCAGTGAGAAAAATTTGTCGTGGCTTTTAACAAACATAAAAGACAATTTTTATCGAAACATTTCGTTCCAAATTTATCAGAATAATTTATATCATTCACTTTCCAAAAAGTTATGCGATAACCGGCGCCCAACGTGGAGCGCGATGTTATAGAAAATTTATGTATGTGTAAATAATATATTATTAAGATAAAAAAATTAATGCTTGTATATGTAACCTGTTTCATGTGTACGAGGATTATTAATTTCGATGTTAAGAGAAACTGAAGACCAGGAACCCACTCCTGATTTGAATAAGAATAGAACCGACAGTAAAAACGGAGGTAAGGGCTTCTGAAAATATCTCTTGCTTTCGTGTGTCGAGTTGTTTACCAGTATTCGTGGTTCGTACCGCGTGGTACTGTTTTGCAAACAATGATTCGAGTAGGCAACAACATATGTATTTGCTGTAGATTTGGTACAGAATAAGAAATTGTAGATTGTATTATTATTGTTTTTGTGTTGATTACCGCGTGAAGACAATTGTCATAAAATAACCGTCTCGTTCAGAGTCCTTGAGGTTACGTACTAAGACTAGAAGAAAAGTTGATCTAGATGAAGAATCAGGAGCGGGTAGTGCTAACGAATTGTAGGAAATCCCCATGGGATCTACCTCGCATAGAAATATGCAATAAAATATTACGGGTCATGAAACAGAAACTGCACATCAGCGCGCAGAGATATAGCGTAGCGTTGATAGCAGTGTGTTGCCAACTGTTGCGGGTGAAACAGCCGCGCCCACAATTAAGCAAATGCACCGCACAGCGTTGCGACGCCGTAACTGCTATTTTAATGAAATTAGATCAGTTCCAGAAACAACAGGAGGAGAGAGATAAACAGAGGGAAAGAATACCGCTAGAGATGTGGAGACAGCGGGAGGAAAGAGAAAGAGAGAGAGAAGAAAGGGAAAAAGAGAGGGAAAACAGCATATATGAACAACTTGAAAGTTTAGAAGTCATGAAAGCAGACATATCCAGCTTAAAGCAAGCGTACCAAGAATTGAAAATTTGGTAGCTAGTTTAACCACAGATGTACAAAATCTAAAGATAGAGCAAAATAGCATGAAGGAAGATATTCAAAATATAACTGAGAGGATAAAAAACATAGAGATAGGAAATGAGAGAAAGTACAGAATTGTCTCAAGGATCATACTAAAAAGGTTGTAGAAAAATGGATAGATGACAAAGAGGAAGAGATAGACGAAAAAATACAGACTGAAGTGACACGCAGAATTCGCGCAGTTCACTCGACTGGTCGGATTAATCATACAGAACAGGAAAGAGTAAATAACATGAGAATGGAGGACAACTATATACCAGCTTCTCATGTTTCACACGAAAATCCTCCGTTAGCTGCCATCTATAATACAATTTGTGGGATACAGGCAGGAACGTGTAGTCCAAACAGTGAAATATTGAATGGTGCAGGGCTGTGCCTACTGTACCATCAATAACGATGGAGGAGAGTTTAGTCAAACACCGCCCGTTTCAAACCTTCTCCACCGACAAGAAAAATATTCACCCGGTTGTATTCATAAAAAGTTTTCGAAACATACTGCTCAGAGCATGGACCGACAAGCAAAAGATACAGTTTATTGTTTCGCACATAGTAGGAGATGTCGCTCTATGGGCAACAGATGTGGCTGAAACTAGCTACACCTGTGAACAGTTTGAGAAAGCATTCCTAAACAAATACTGATCGCTCTGTATTCAGGAAAGACTTAGAAAAGAGGTGCACAGTCCAGAGGCATATAGTCCTTACAAGGAAGCCTAAGAAAGTATCTCTCGATATTGGGACGAACCGATCCCAAATCGTGATGTGATCAGACTATTAAAATCCAGACTTCCACCCAATATTAGAGAGATGCTAATCTATGTACCAGACAATGATTTGGATAACTTCTTGCCTGTCTTGGATTCAACAGATCTAATCCAGGAAGACCTAAAGTTGCAAAGTATCAATGGAATGGTCCTGAGTATAAAGGAAAGAAAAAAACTGTCAAAACAGTTGGAATAATTGTGGCAATTGTTCTAATGGGTGAAACCACAATGGTAAACATATGAATGGCAGTCATTTAACAGTCATCCGAACGATAGCAAAGGTAATAACTATAGACATGATTGGGAGAATGGTCCACCTTAATACAGACGAAAACGAAGATATGAGGAAAGATTTGGCCCAGGAGGTGGAAATCAACAGCAGATGCGAGATCCAAGACCACAGGGAAGAATAGATTTGCAATGACATGGTATCCGAGACAGGATAATCAGAATAAAACAGAGAGATACTCAAACAATAGCAACAATAGGAACGAACACGGTCAGGCAGGTACTTCAAACAACCCGGCTTGGCAAAACCAGATTCAAAGTGTGAGAATAGTTGATGTGACGGATGACAATCATCCTACATCAACCGATTCGTCAAACTAAAGACGGCCGCAATTAGCTCTCCGTTGTTGACCGTGGGAGAGCTCTCGAGAGAGTAAGGAGAAACAGAATATAGTCAGTATGTTAAGATATAATGATGGTGTTGAAATGAAGGAGGAACTTGTATCTGAAAATAAGATATGCAACCAAGTAGATAGTGAGTTGATACAGGCTGTGGTTCAGGCTAAGGTTCTTAGTATACCTGTCAATATCAGAAATTGATACAGGAGCTACAGTTAATTTGATGAGTTAAGATTTCTACAGGAAATTGTGCCAGTTGCATAAAGTGTCAATGTTGCCAGTTCAGAATTGTATCGGGTGCTATTGGTGCCCAAGCACAGATAGTTAAGATCCAGATACAGGTGGACGTATTTATGTGAAATGGAGCATTTAATTGCACGTTCCTAGTTGTAAAGGGTTTAAGAGTTGCCTGTATTCTGGGTTGCGAGTTTTTGACGGAAAGGAATGCTTATGCGGACCTCTCTCAAGGTATTTGCAGTTTGGAGAATGGGGAAGTGAGAGTGAAACTGGAACTTCAGCGCACTGAAGCTATACATGGCAAATATTGTCACAATTTCAAAGTCAAGTGTAACCTGCAAAAAAACACTGCACATGTAGCAGTGTTTTGAGGGGCGGAATAATAACCATCACACTGGAGAGAATGTTAGTACCACAGAGCCCTGTCAGTCAGTAAATGATAAAGTAAAGGAATCCACATATCTGGCACCAGAGCAACAATTACAGTTATCTCAGCTATTAACGATACTTACAGAATTATTCTTTCATAGACCAGGGATCATCAGAGGTTATACGTACAATATTGAAGTGCTACCACACAAATCATTTTCCAATGCTACTTCTATGGCCGTAAAACTAGAAATAAGTAAGATGCTAGAATGGGGAATAATTTAGCCTTCAACGTCACCTTACAGCAGCTCATTGCTAGCAGTTACAAAAGACAGTGGAAAAATACGTCTGGTGTTAGATGCTCGTGACATTAATAAAATTATTGTGCCAGTAAGGATTAGGCCAGAGAATTTGAAGGAACAATTGCAAAAGTTCTTTGGAGTAAAGTATCTTTCGTCCATTGATTTGCGATTTTCATATTGGCTACTCTCTTTGACAGAACAGTCGAGAAAATGTACAGCTTTTATTTTCGCTGGTCGGAGTTACGAGTTTAAAGTACTCACTTTCGGTTTGAATATGAGTGCTGGAATATTCATAGCAGCTCTAGACTTGGTGTTCAATAGAATCAAGCCAGCGTTAACCAGTACAGGTATTCTGTATCACCGCGACTTGGAGAAAGATTTTTGCATTGCTTTTGATGCATCTTTTACAGGACTAGGAGCTTGTCTGTTTCAAATGGATGAAACCGATGTCAAACAACAGATTAAAGTAATTAGTTTTGCAAGTCGTGTCCTAACAGAATGTGAACGACCATACTCAGTAACAGAACTTGAAGCCTTAGCTGTAGTTTGGGCTTTCAAGAAATTTCATTTCTACGTTTATGGAAGAAAGATGAAAGTGTACTGTGACCACCAACCAATCAGTTTCTTATTAACATGGAACCTGTTACACGCACGCTTAGTGAGATGGGCTTTAGCGTTGCAAGAGTATCGCTTCCAAATCGTATACATTAACGGGATGGATAACATCATTGCTGATGCCTTGTCCAGGTTGCTACAGGGCATGTACAAAAATACAGAACTTAACGAACAGGCATCAGAGTACAAAGTACTGTTAGTTAAAGATCAAACATACAAATGTAATTTTCTTGACATGTGTAAATGTATGTCTGAATTGCAAACTGCTGACTATAAGTGGAAAAACATTGTGCAAATGATCACTGAAATCCGAATTCGAAATTAGCCAAGCAATTCAAAATTAAGGGTGACATTCTGTGCCATAAACCTAAGAAAGAGAAAAAATAATGGTGTGTGTATATTCCGGAAAGTTGTTTACAAGACTCATAAAACTTGGGGGCATTTTGGCATAAACAAGACTATTGCTTAAATCGAACGGTTCTGCTATTACCCGAATTTAGGCAGGCATGTCCACCGAAATTTGAGAACATGTCTCACAGGTCAAAAAACAAAACCGCGCAACTGTACAGCAAGAAACGAATTACATACAACCGTACCGACACACCCATTGCAACTAGTTTCTTTGGATTTAACTGGACCACTCCCCACAGCTCGAGGAGGGTGCAAGTAGGGGAACCCGGGGTAGAATGGGGTACAAAGTTGAAAACATTGATTAAAAGAGCAAAAGTGTTAAATAAGAGAGTTACCAGTTTTTATATGAACACATTACGATGTATTAATCACAAAAATACAAGAACATTGAAGTACAATAAAAGAATAATATTTCTTTTCACTCAAAAACAGAAAGGTATGTCATTTGCCCCATTCTGCCCCGAGCACAGGGCAGATTGGGGTGGTAAGTACAAGTGATTACAAAAACGTATAAAATTATCGGAATTTCAGAAAATATTGGCTTGCTCGGTATTTATTCAGTTTAAAGTGAATGTTAATGTCTACAGCCTTCATGTATTGTATCCTTTTCTTAAGGCTATTTACAAAATTCACACACGAGGAGAGATTCATCATCTTCGCTATCTATTCATGCACAAGAATGGTGTGCCCATTTTTTTCACATGGAGCAAGCGACCCAACCTTCAACTGATTTTGAATAAAACTCACCACAATATAAATATTCACAGTCAGAACTTTCCTCATAATCGTTCTCGTTAGTGTTGGATGCTCTCTCCTTCTTTTTTCCATGTGTCTTCAGGCATCTTTTTTGAATTCTTAATTTTATTCTCTTTCGCAAATAATTTCTTCTTTGCTCTTTCTTCTTTGGCAAAGTTCTTTTCCTCTTTTTCCTTAATAATGGCTTTTAACTCTTTTTTGTACGGCAAATTAGTTAATACAACCGTCTTCCCCCTCTTCCGTTTCGCACTTTTCGTGCTTTAGTTTGGCAAGGGCATTGCGCGGGATTAGCCGAGCGGTCCAGGGCGCTGCAGTCATGGACTGTGCGGCTGGTCCCGGCGGAAGTTCGAGTCCTCCCTTGGGCATGTGTGTGTGTGCTTGTCCTTAGGATAATTTAGGTTAACTAGTGTGTAAGCTTAGGGACTGATGACCTAGCAGTTAAGTCCCATACGATTTCAAGCACATTTGAACATTTTTGCAAGGGCATCAGAATTTCTGGTGAAATATGAAATGAGGAGGCCATGTTGTCAGTTGTCATCCAAGAGCACCCAGGAATAGAACAATTAGCCTCAATAACTTTGTCATTCTTAGGCGGCAACCTCGCCAGCTTTATCATCCAACCCATTGGCGTCATCTTCTTTAGCTGGTGTGTTAGGTGAAGGCCATTCCAATTGTTCAGCTCCAGATATAATACCGTCTTTATCTGACGGCCTATCAAGTCCGATGTCAGTTGTGACTGCTTGGAGGAAATCTGCATCGGTGAATACGGATGGGTCCGTGGGTCATATTCCAGTAGCTTCGAAACCTTTAATAGCGGTTTTCATTGTTGCGCTTTTTATGAAAGCTGAACCAAAAAGCGTTGAAATTTTAAAGAGAGTTACCACTTTTCCTGGGTTGCTTCGTAGGCATTTTCGGATCTCATCACTATAATGAAGACTTAAAGGCTTCATAAAAGAAACATCAAGCGGCTGAAGTCTGTGAGAGCAATGTGGTGGTAAACACAGCAACGAAACGCCACTCTCCTTCGCGTAGTCTATAACGTCCATGTTCTTGGTATGTGTTGAGTGGCCATCTAATAGAAGAAGAACTGGGAAGTCTTTTGATGTCTTAAAAAATTCCACAAATTTTCGAAGCCATTCGTTCTGCTTCTTCTTTCTTGGAGAAGTAAGCATTGGAGGCATGTAAGCTCCGCTTGCTGACATACAAATGAGGCAGGTTACAGTTTTGCTCCCTTCTGCAGATGTTAACGATCCTACTTGACGTTTCCCCTTGCAAGATATGATCTCTGATTGGTTTTTAGGGCTAACCGAAACGCCTGTTTCATCACAATTAAATATTTGAGAAACCGTTAGTTTGTGTTTGTCAATTACATTTGTTAGCAACGAAAACAACCTATCGACAGCTACTTTATTAAAATCCATGGCTCTTGCACCAAATGTTGCTTCGAGTTTGCAAACAGATGAAGTAGGGTGGTTTTTAAGGAATCCGTTGGTCCACTGTTCGCCTGCAATTTCATTTTTAAATCTATGAACAATACCACTTCTTACAGCCAACAGATAAGCTGGGTCACGCAGGTCTTTGACAAGCCGAATAACCTAGCCACTTAACGAACTCGAGTTCCTGTTCTTCTGTAAATACATTTTGAAACTTTCTAGCGATTTTATCAGTTTTGTAGTCAGGCTTTCCCCTTCTTTTTTAACGTATCTTTCCAGAGTAGTCAGGGGAAAGTCAAATTGGTTTGAAGCCTTCAAATACCTGCAATGGCAAGAATTAAATGCCTCCACAGCATTGTTCATGGCCTCAGTAGACCATGACTGCGTATTTGTTTTTCTCTTATATACTCGAACCATCTGAAATCGAATGCAAAGTAGATTAGGAGCCTAATAAAAGCGATCCCTTTGTTAAAAATGTAGTGAGGCAGAATGGGGTAATTGCCAATTCCGCCCCAGGTACATGGTTTGGATTATGGAGGTAAGGCCACTAAACAAAAATACGAAAACAAACATTCAACCCGATGTAACTAAACATTATTAAACAAATTTTAAGCATCTATTAAAAATATTCGTATTGTAAATAAATAGGTATACCTTTTCTTTCTTCCAATTCGCCAGATGTTACCAGGCAGGAGCAAAAATCAGCATAACGAAAACTTCACGATCCAATTCTTACGAAAACCTAACAAACACGGCTGCCAAGGTTAAGCAGTAACTGCCTGAACTAGTACTACTGCCGATCGGTGGCAGCACCTCCTCGACAGGAAAATACGTACATCTTCACTCCGCCCCGGCACCCCGTTCTACCCCGGGTTCTCCTATATACTGGCAGTTAACGATGTGTTTTATAAGTAGTATCCTGTAACCTGCCTCATTTGTATGTCAGCAAGCGGAGCTTACATGCCTCCAATGCTTATTTCTCCAAGAAAGAAGAAGCAGATGTTCCACAAATACAGCCACTGTTAACAGGATAGAAAAAGCCTATATACCTATAATAGGTAAACCGGAAGCTGTCAATCCAGATAATGCTTCATGTTTTATGGGTTACAAGCGTAAAAACTTTCTGAGAAACCATAGTATAAAACCGATCCATCCGGAAGCCAGTCCGGTAGAAAACATATTCTAAGAGTTTAACAGATTCATGTGGAAATATGTGCTGAATAAGCATACAAAATGGATTGAATATGTAAACATCTTTGAAAATATATCGAACCATTTTCCACATTGTGCCACCCAATACACGCCAGAGGAATTGATGCTGTCTGAGGATGAAAGTGACGAGTGGGTAACTTCATTGACAAAGTTAAGCTGTCAGCAGCTGACGAGAGAAGAGATGATCAACCACCCTTTGACTTCTCCAAAAAAATGTGCAGAAACGAGGAAACGGAAGTACGACAAACAGTTAAGGGAAGTACAAGAGTCTGAAGTAGGCCAGATGGTACTGCTAAAGAACCACCCAAAGGCCCCTCTGATAAATAAAAGGAATAACAAGTGGCAATTATTGTATAGTGGACCATATGTCATTGAAAAGATTCTGTATGGATGTAGCTATTTTCTAATTAATCCTGAGAATAAGAAACCAGTGGTTTATACCCATAAAAGGATTTGAAATTTTTTTATAAATAATGTGTATGTATGTAATAGATGTAAGTTTAGGTTTAATAATGTTTCATTTCATTAATGAATTTTCGCTTAATTTGTAGTCAAAATGAAAGTTTCTTTCCTAGCAGTAAAAGTTTTATGCACTTAATGTCATAATAGAATATTTAAAAATATGTAATGACAAATGCAGTGGTATAGCTAGCCTTTTTAAAGAGACTAAAGAATTTATTAATGGGTCACGAGTGTAGTGCACCTACGGTACAAGCCATCAATCAGCTAAATGAAAAATAAAAAGAATTAAAAAGATCCATAGGTTAAAACTAGGTAGTTTTACATATTAAATTTATATAGAGAAGATGTCACTAAGATCCGTTCACGCTATGAATGAACCGAGCTGTCAAGTACTGTGATTCTGAAAAATATCACAGAATCAGAGACATATTCAGGACTCCTGTATTCAGTTAATATATACATATATATATACATATATACATACATATATATATATCCTATATGTAACGACCTGAGTTATTGTAAAAACTTGACAAGGCTGGCAAGTGTGGCCGAGCTGTTCTAGGCGCTTCAGTCTGCAAAATCGCTACCGCTACGGTCGCAGGTTCGAATCCTGCCTCGGGCATGGATGTGTGTGATATCTTTAGGTTACTTCCGTTTAAATAGTTCTGAGTTCTAGGGGACTGTTGACATCAGATGTTAAGTCCCGTAGTGCTCAGAACCATTTGAACCATCTGAAAAATCAGAACAGTGTCGAAAAGTCCAAGAAATGGTCTAATTGGCCAAACAAATGTAACAGGAAGGTACTTATGCTACCAATACCTAAAGTACATTGTAATGAGTTATAATATGCATACGAATACATTGTGTGTGTATTTCGACATGTAAACAAATGTTAAAGTTTTCATGAACAGCTTAGTGTAACACAAACGACTGTAAAGGACAGTGAGTGTGTGTGCATAGATCCGAATGAACGTTGTCTCAATAAACTGTATTCAATGTGACCAAAAATAACGTCATTCACGGGAAGTAAAGTGAAACCAACAGTGTTCGTGAAACAATATAAACAGTACAACGCCAGAGACGTTGGTTTTATTATAGCGTATAAAGGTTAAATATAGTAAATAGCTTACAGACCGTGGCCAACTAATAAGTCTGTCTCGGTCAAGGAAGTTATTTAACGCAGTCGAAGCACAGCTGATTTAAACAGACGTCGCTAATCACTGAATGGACTTGAGGAAGTCGACAATGAGAATCCGCACACGCAAGCGAACAGAACAGCTGATCTGTGCAAGCGTGTCCGGAAATACCTGTTTGTGTCATTTTAAAAAGTGTGGTGTGTGACAGAAGTAGTGAGACAGTGTAAACAGCCTACTTTGGGTCACAACAACTGTGTTAGGCTAAAGTTAACGTGAGACAAACTGTGCATTTGAACAGTGTCATACAGCTATACGAAGCTGCAATGTAAACTGCAACAAAAGTGTGACGAACTGTTCTTAAACAGCGTCATACAGCGGACTTCATATGTATTAGCAAATGAACGATTAATTCATAAGCAAACTGAAATAAACTAGCGCTGGATGGAGCAATAAAACAGGGCGAATAATCATGTGTTTCCCCATCCACAGTAATAAATATCTATTGATTTATAATGAACTGATGCTGCTGTTGTTCTTAAATTTCACGAAACTTTGCTGTGGAGCGATGGCGGAGAACACGTGTAAGGAAAGTAGGAGACAGCGCACGTCCGGTACGCGGTTGGGTGTGCCTCGTCGCTGTCGCGCGTCAGCTGATCGCTCGCCTCGATGACGTCACAACCTGCAGTACGCGCTGTCTGGGGCGCAATCCGGCGCCCACTCCCTCATCTCTTCACAAGCTTGTCGCGGGAGAAGATTAACAATGAACCTTTTTAAGTTTTGTAAGACATGAACGACGGATCGAATATGAAACTCTTTTTATCTGTGTTTATGTCTTTAAATGTTGAATAAGAGTACAGTCTTATAGCTCTGCCCTACTTGACCCTCGGTTTCCAGGTGGCTTTTACCCGAATAGGGGAGCATAAAACACACCATTCCGAAGAAAGGTAGTAAAAAGACTGCACTCAACATCAGAGAAAATTCATTTATATACAAGAACTGCAACTATAAGAAAGTACTCAACTTCTATCTATATATCTAACTATAAATCACATAAACCTATTTCACCTGTTTGGACGCTGATAAACTTAAAATATATTAATAAAATGATTAAATCAATACGTCACGTGTTTGGACGTAGACATAATAAAACGAAATATGCTATCGTGGAATGCCATTTACAAGACTGTACGTAACTACGCAAATGGCATTCCAGGGTTTTTTTATAGCATAGCCTCCGGAAAAAGAAGAAGTACAAAATTAACTTATCGATATTCAACAATAATTGTCTTCTGTGTCTTCTTGGTTCTGATGTACTTCCTGACGGACGCATGTATATCACAATATATAATTAATACAATTATCTGTATCGTATATATATATATATATCCAAATAATTACTGTAGAGTGTGTTTTTGCTAGTAGCAAGAAAGTACCCTGCCTATTCATGATTTACTTACATAATAATTAAATGTTGCCCTGACCATTTTGTGTAAGTGCATTGTTGAAGCGACGCCATTAATGATAAATTGATAAAATCCTTTATAATAGTCGTTTAATTCTGAAAGTACTGAAGTGATTAATCTCAATAAATACAAAACGGCGTCTTGTAATATTTTCCAATTCAATTTTTAGGCCAGAGCTACAATTTTATAAAAACATATTTTCTATAAATGCATACGCAGCCATTGAAGATAGGCAGCTATACTGCAGCATTAAGCCTCACGGAAATCGAAATATTTAGCATTGTGTTTAATTGGCTTATCGCGTAACATTAAAGAAAGATTTTTTTCATCCATCGTGAGTAAGACGGATGCCTTCACGTTGGAATACGTATGATATTTCATGTATGATATTTCTGGTAATAGCGCCGTGAGAAAAAATTAGTCGTGGCTTTTAACAAACATAAAAGGACATAAAAGGGAATTTTTAACAAAACATTTCATTCCAAATTTAACAGAATAATTTATTCCCTTCACTTTTCAAAAAATTATGCTATACGCCCTCCTACGCCCCCCCCCCCCCCTCCGCCCAGTACACCATCAAGGCAAGCTTTCAGTTGTGTATAATTGCTTTGCGCGACCTTTGATTCGGTGAGCCGTCTGCCGTGCCACCATCCCCGGGTTGTCACAGGTCTGGTCGTCCTTCCTCTCCATCAGACCATCTTCGTCTTCTACAACACATGGCCCTCACACCAGCAGAACTAGAACTAACTAATGCGTGTGTTAACGACCCATTCCATACCACTAGTTGAGAAGTAGTTGCAATAGAAACATATGAGAGAGAAATATAATTTCGGTGCGAAACAGCACCGTCGCTAGGAAAATTACAGTCAATATGGGAACGCCGAGCTACCAGGGAATCAAAAGACGATGGGCAGAAACCAAGACTAGCAACTCTAAGTGGCCGTATCGAACTGAAACACCAGAGAGATGATACAGAGATCCAGAACGATTCAAGAGGTGGTCGACAATGCAAAGGTTAAACCAAACAGTTCGCCAGCTTAGGTCAACTCGGAGGAGGCAGCAGATTATACAGTCAAAAGAGGGAGTTAATGATACACATCCATTATCGCGAGGATGTCTGGTGGGATTTCATATTAATTGGATAAATATAACAACCGCCAGGAAGGCGACACTATCCAGGGTCATTCTTTCAGGAACTCATGTAAGCAAACAGCTAAGCCATAAGTCAGAGTTTGTAACCAGGTTCAAAATTGATGTCCAGGATCACACCAGTACGGTCACTCCAGTAGATACTGGAAGTTAAAGGAGGTCACTAAGTAATGGGAAAACAACCAGGGCAGGCGGTGGTCCCATTGAACCGAATGGAAATATCCGTGATCCTCTAGTTCTGATAAACGGTAGGGCCATCTCTTGTTTGTTCTGGGGGCTGTGTCCTAACTGTTGCTGCCACTTCCTTCTGGCCAGAGCCGCTCCATCTGAATGCCCTCCGACGATCGCTCCATGTGCGGAACTGCTGATCGCGCTCTGTCGCAGTCACTATCGGTGAAATCGAGCTGCCGCCGCGAGGCGGGCGCCTCCACAAGAAAAAGGACATCTCAGAAGTGGCCAAACAAAGGGCAGACAGGCCCCAGGAATTTAAAGGAAGCTCAGCTGCATAGCTCAGCCTCCCCTGCCGAACCTACAGAAACGCCCTCCCACTTTTGATGTGTTGAGTGTTAAGGGATGCGCTGGTTCTCCTTAATCTAAAAGACGTGAACCCTGGACAGCTTACCCGATTCGAGATTGCGCACGAGTAAGTTGGCTGGACCCAGTACTCGGGTGACCTCCTAGGGAGTCAAAAATTGGGGTACTAACTGACTAGAATAGCCCTTCCCCCCTTTCTGGTTAACTATGGGGTTGCGATCACCTTGCCTTGCTCCTAAACTCTCTGTGTCCCCTATTACAACGATTGGCCAATTTCTGATGGACCAACTGAATCTTTCGATGCACCTTCCTCCAGTTCTCCTGCAGTACCTTAGCGTCGATATGCTCGGGAAACAAATCGTTAACTGGCCACGAGCTGGTCAAAGATGAACTAACTTGATAGCCCAACACAAGAGAACCAGGAGCATCCTTCAATGACTTACATTGGGCTGTATTAAAGGCAAAATTATGACATCCCACGGAGCAGTCCCCTTTACACTGCGAATTACTATGAGAGGCAATAAGGGCCCCTTTCAAGTTGGTGTTAACAAGTTCTGCAAAAGATTGTAGAGGATGATAGGGGGTAGTTGTGATGTGGTGCATAGCCTGCTTAAAACAGAATTTCCTAAATTTCTTAGATTTAAATAGTGGGCCATTATTGCTGAAGAGGTACCTCGGTGGTCCCATGATGGAAATTATCCCCAAGAGACGTCAAATAGTAACAGGGGCCATAACGCCACAGCTACGGATTAACCATCAGAAGCACGATAGGTCTCCACTACCATGAACATGTACCAGTTACCATCACGAGTGCATGTCAGAGAACCAATACAATCAAAGAACCACTTTCCCATGGGATAAGTTTCCCCAGTGGATTGCAGAAGACCTCTCCTAGGGCTAGAATTAGGTTTAGTTATTTTGCAGATTTCACACTCACTTCCTATCTACTGAACACCCTTATACCCATATATAGGGGAGGCCATGACACTTGGCGCCTAATATGAGTGCTACTTTCATGGTCAGCTAGATGCCTTACAACCATTGTATAATGGCAATACCAGAACTCAGGCTGGACGAGCTGACTGTGTAAACAGACCCAAAAGCCACCTGACCCCATCCAACGACAACAAACTATGCCTTTATGGATTAGATGACTGGCCATCCGTCCCCATTCAGTATCTTATTCTAAATGGCCGTAATTCTGGGATCAGTCTCCTGTCTTCGTCTAAGGTCACCGAAAAATTCTTCGACTGCTGAACCCCAACCTCAAACATCCGGCTCAAGGCATTGGCCACCTGGTTGCCGATACCACGGATATGGTTCACCTTGAATTGAAAAGCTGAAGTTCGGAGGCCTCAGCGATCTATAACACCGGTCTTATATGGGTGCGCCAACACCCAACTGAAGGCTTCATTATCAGTTTTAAGCGAGAATTCGTGGTTCTCAAGGTCTAACCTAAACTTTTCTCAACCGAAAAGCACCGCTAGCTCCTACTGTTCGTAGGCTTAATACTTAAGCTCTGCTCTTCTAGACTCACAGGTCACCGGTTTACGTTCCCCTCCCGTTCTTGGAGAACTGCCATTGCCCCACAAGTAGAAGCGTCAGCTTGGATCACAAAGGGCGACTCGAAGTTTGGTATAGCCAGGACGATCAGGCTACTAAGACCCTGTTTAAAAGCTTAGAAGGATGCCTGGTGAGTTTGATCCCAACGGAAATTAACTCCTTCCCTGCGTAATTCGTTAAGAGGTGCACCAACTATGCGGAGCTAGGCACATATTTTCGGAAACAGTTGGCCATTCCAATGAATCGGGCAACCTCATTTTTATCTAGAGGAGGGGAAACTTTTAGAGATCCTTCGTACACTCCTAAAATATCCTAACGCCGTCGGCAGAGACTAAATGGCCTAGAAAGATGGTTCAAATGGCTCTGAGCACTATGGAACTTAACTTCTGAGATCATCAGTCCCCTATAACTTAGAACTACTTAAACTAACTTAAGGACATCACACACATCCACGCCCGAGGCAGGATTCGAACCTGCGACCGTAGCGGTCACGCGGTTCCAGACTGAAGCGCCTAGAACCGCACAGCCACATCGGCCGGCGACCTAGAAAGGAAATCTGCTAGCTCGCCAGGTGACCTTACAAGGTTTCATGATGAATCCTGCCTCCCTAAACATTTCTAACATTGGTTCCAAATGCTGCAAGTGTTCCTCAAAGGTGGGGCTACAGATACCAATATCTTCCAAATAGTTGTATACACACTTAAATTTTAAGTCGCTGAGCGCCCGATCCAGTAACCTAGATAAAATAGTCGCTCCTGTCCATAGACCAAACGGAACTCTGTTAAATTAGAAGAGATTCCAGTCAGTACAGAAGTACAGTAATGTACTTGTAATCCTCTGACAGTGGAATTTGGTAAGAGGCTTGGTTCAAATCCAAAGCGTTGAAATAACTTGCTCCAGAGAACCGAGTGAAACAATGATGAATATCTGGTAAAGGATCAGACTCCAAGATAACCTTTTCGTTTTCGTTCACCAACCAGCAATCGACTACCGTTCGGAACTCTCCCTTACCAAACTTAGAAATCAAGAATACGGGTGACACTTAGGGGAGGTAGAAGATCATACTATCAAAGCACGAATGCTCTTCTTCTTGGGAGGAGGGGGGGGGGGGGGGGAAAGAACCGGATCATCGTCTATCAACCGGATTTTAAATTAATTTTGTTAGTCATACGAAGCCTATTCATGAGGACTTCTAGAAACCCATCGAACACTCGCGGCAATTGATCCCTTTGTTGTGAAGTTTGCCAAATTACTCAGTTCATAACACCCAGTATCAGGCAAAACAGAACACACCGACACTGAGATATTACTCAAGCATAAACCGATTCGTTCCCCAGGACAAAATTTAAAATAAATAGTGCATTGTTGTCCATTCAAAATTATTAAGGCACGGCATATAAAATCACAGCCTAGGATCAAATTGACAGAAAAATTCTTAACCACCAACAACTTGACCAGCCAGAAAAACTTCAAGGTACTCAAACTAACCACAAACTCACCGAATAAAAGTAGCTGATAGCCGCAATCAGATCGACACTTCCAAGATGTAGGGACCAAACTTATACAAAGATTGGTACTCCAGGTACCAGTGATAGCGTGGCAGAGATACTGAGTTCCCAGAACCAACAAGGATGCAGACTGGCTTCACTGAGCAGCACACGCACAATTGGCAAGAGCTCACGCGCTACCCCACCCCCCCCCCACCTCCCGCTTAATTCGACGACGATGCCTAGGAAAGGGAAGAACAAACTCCTTTCCAAACTCCCGACACCGTCAACTTTCTATCTCCCCTTTTCACTGAACTGGACACTCACGAATCAAGTGTCCTACCTGCCAGAAAAAAAAAAAAAACTTTCGATCACTGTCGTGGGGAACTGTTGTACCGAACAGCCACTCGCTCCCAAACAACCGAACGATAATTGAAACCGTTTATTATCAGTGCAACTAAGTCCCTCAATGCTGGAAAGCAAAGCATGTAATTGATCAAAGATGGAAGGTTTAACAGCAAAGGTGATGCGAGATCAATTCCCGGGCCTCATCCCTTACAATACGTTAACGTCAGTTTGACCCTCAGGAACTTGCGATTCTAAGGTCAAAATAGCGGTTCGGAACCCTCAATATATTTACTTAAGCGTTCATTTCTTGATTGCACCCGGCAGTAATGCTTATACTACAACTCGTTGTTGAAACAGGGTGACAGCTTGAAACTGATCACCTGTTGACATAATTCCTTCAATACCTTTCCCTCGCTCAAAACATCAGGATATATTTTATTTCCCTACTAGTTAACGGGTACAATAACCGTGGAACGTGAACATGGGGCAAATTTAGGGCATCAGCATGACGATCAAGTGTAATTGAAAACCATAAAACCGCTTCGACATCAGCCGGCCGGGGTGGCCGAGCTGTTCTAGGCGCTACAGTCTGGAACCGCGCAACCGCTACGGTCGCAGGTTCGAATTCTGGCTAGGGCATGGATGTGTGTGATGTCCTTAGGTTCGTTAGGTTTAAGTAGTTTTAAGTTCTAGGAGACTGATGACCTTAGAAGTTAAGTCCCATAGTGCTCAGAGCCATTTGAACAATTTTTTTCGCTACGACGTCACTCATGGACTCAATGGACAACTTGTCAATCTGACTCGAAAACTTCCCATAGGGTGTGGTAGTTTGCTGAAATCACTCTTAGCAAAACGGTGAGGCGAAGGAAGCACTTGTCGCGGATTATTCAAACAAACTTCGGCATCAGAAACCTGGTCCCCACTCTAGCTTGCTACATCCGTTAAAGCAAACTGATTTACAAGATCTTGCAATTTAGCAACCTGACCCTGTAGTTGTTGAAAAATTTTATTTTTTCGGTATCAGGTTTAAGATGGCCAAAATCAGTAGGCTGATTTTCCCAGTGCAATAGTTGTGCTCGAAGGCGAGCAAGTTGTTTTGAGCGTGAGGAGCGCCGTCAACAAAATCAATGTTTTGGCCGAAACTGGCCAATGCAGCAGTTCAAATGGTTCAAATGGCTCTGAGCACTATGCGACTTAACTTCTGAGGTCATCAGTCGCCTAAAACTTAGAACTAATTAAACCTAACTAACCTAAGGACACCACACACATTCATGCATGAGCAGGATTCGAACCTGCGACCGTAGCGGTCGCTCGGTTCCAGACTGTAGCGCCTAGAACCGCACGGCCACTACGGCCGGCACAATGCAGCAGTATAATGTACCAGCATGTCACCCACCTCACCAACAGATTCTGTGGCGACTACGAGGGGCTTATTCAACAAACGCCGCCCACAGTAGGATCGGCAGTGCATCCTTCGCCAACTTCAGAGCAAATCTTAGTTTCGTAGGTGATCTTACTCTAACAGGTTGAGCCCTGGGCAATGCCACGCTTCCATAGTGAACTGTAGCCCTCAAATCACAAATGTAAAAGTAGCAACAACTTACACTATTGTGTCACAAAGTAAATAATCAAGGTGAAATATGCTTAAACGTTTCCCCGCCAGCAATAAAAACCACGCTCTTCTACCAGTTGGTGTGGCCTAACAAAATATAATAATGGTTTTAGAAACAAGCCCAAGGGAACATCGACTGGGTATGGCTAGTCAAGGTTAAGGGAAGACAACTTTCACCCTTTGGTTTATAAACTTTATTTAAACAAGACCCAAGATGTTTTAATTAAAAATAATTCCCAGTTCTGTAAGAAACTTAATTTAAATAAAAACATGTAGCATAACCCACAGTCCAACTCAAACGCTTGAGGAAGGTTCACAATTACGAAAGTCTTAAGAGAAATGTTAACCAGCAAAATTTACATTGCCGGCCGCGGTGGTATAGCGGTTCTAGTCGCTCAGTCCGGAACCGCGCGACTGCTACGGTCGCAGGTTCGAATCCTGCCTCGGGAATGGATGTGTGTGATGTCCTTAGGTTCACTTTAAATGCGAACATTTTTAGGTTAGGCTTTACCGTGAGTGTTACTGACATTAAGTGAAACAACAATTTCACTGTTACCAGTCACCGTTTTATTTATTTCCACGACGCGTTTCGAAGGTTTAAACCTCCATCATCGGGTGGGTTTACATTAGTAAGTATTACATTTGTGTGTGTGATGTGTTACGATTTTTGGAGGAACTTGTGGCACTGCCTAGTGGAGAAACGAGACACTTCAGTGATCACAGGTTCCTTTTGCTGTCGTAACACATCACATGTATACTGCCACATTTGTTTACAAATACATGTGATGCTGTCGTAACACATCACATGTATACTGCCACATTTGTTTACAAATGTGGCAGTATACATGTGATGTGTTACGACAGCAAAAGGAACCTGTGATCACTGAAGTGTCTCGTTTCTCCACTAGGCAGTGCCACAAGTTCCTCCAAAAATCGTAACACATCACACACACAAATGTAATACTTACTAATGTAAACCCACCCGATGATGGAGGTTTAAACCTTCGAAACGCGTCGTGGAAATAAATAAAACGGTGACTGGTAACAGTGAAATTGTTGTTTCATTTAATGTCCTTAGGTTCGTTAGGTTTAAGTAGTTCTAAGTTCTAGGGGACTGATGACCACAGATGTTTAGTCCCATAGTGCTCAGAGCCATTTAAAAAAAAATTTACATTTTTCTGCCAGTTAGAAGCAACAATTTCTTTTTTAAAGAAAAGGTTTTAACCATTTAAGGAACACAACCATTTAAGAGGAACCGCCAACCTATACTATCATGGTAAACTTCGAATTATGTATTATTGCTTTAGAATATTGAAGCCTTCATGATTGCACCATACTTTGTAAAATTTTACAATTAAGAAACAACAAGAAAACTCCCAAAGATTACTCATTTGAGAAGAACAGAAAAAATTTTTAGAACCCCCACATCCAGCGTACACCTTGATTCGGGGGGGGGGGGGGGGGTTGTCTGCCAAGCACCGTCTGTCGGTTGTGGCAGGTCACGGCGTCCTTCCACCGTGTCAGACCGACGTCATCTTTTACAAGGCGGGACCCTCATGCCAGTAAAATTAGAGCACACTAAGGCGTGTCTTAACGGCCGGTTCCATACCACTAGACGAGTTTCAATAAACAGAAACGGGAGATAAATATAAACCCGATACGAAATAGCACAGTGCCTTTGTAAAATCACAGTCAATACGGAAACGCTGAACTACGAGTGCCTCAAAATGCTGTGGGCAGAAACCAAGACCCACTACTCCACGAGGCCGTGTCGAACCAAAACACCGGAGAGATGTTACGGAGACCCAGAACAATTCAAGAGGTTTCCGACAGCTGAAAATGTTAACGCAAACAGCCGCCCAACTTAGATCAACTCGAAGGAGGAATCAACATGTAGAATTCACTGGTGGAGTTAATGATACACACCCATTACCCCGAAGCTGTCGAGAAGTATCCAGAATAGAACAGCGGGTGGGCCTTCAGACTAATTAGTTAAGTATAACAACCACCAGCAAGGCTACACTATCCAGGCTCATTCTTTCAGAATTCATGTGAGCAAACAGCTAAGCCATAGGGATCAAAATTCATGTCAGGGATCACAGCACTACGGCCACTCCACTAGACAACGGGAAATAAAGAAGGTCAGTAAGTATTGGAGAAACGACCAGGGCAGGCAATGATCCCCTTCAACTGGACTCAAACACCTGTGGCCCTTTCGTTCTGCAATGCGATGGGCTTGTGTCCTGTCTGTTCCGGCGGCCGCGCCCTAACTGCTGCTGCCACTTCCGCCCAGCCAGAGCCGTTCCGACCTACTGGCATCGATCGCTCCATGCGCCGTACTGCTGATCGCGTCCTCTCGCGACCACGATCGCTGGAATCGAGCTGCCTCCGCGAGGCGAGCGCCCCCACGAGAACAAGAACATCTCAGAAGCGAACAAACAAAGGACAGACAAACTCTGGGATTTTGAAGGAAACTGAGCCAAACGGCTCAGTTCCTTTACTCCCATCTCCCCATTCTTGCTTTCTGTGACGTAAGTATTCCCTACCGCCCTTGCAGGATCACGGAAACGAGAAAGAACCATAGGAGACAGAGCACCTCCTGGTCCTCGCAGCACGATAAGTAACTTTGCAGCCAATTTACCACCCAGATTAACAGTCGGCATAATTGTACACGATTGCCTTAACGCATTGATGTTAGTTGATTCTGATACACCCCTCGTGGTACCTCTAATATCCAGGGAGCCTTCCGTATGGATTTCGCTTTCAAATCTCGATCGATCGGAATTTAACAGGAGTCCCTTACTAAGCCATGCGATGAGTACATTTATCTCATCTACAAATTTTTGGGCTGATTCCAAAGTTTTAAGCGCATCGTCAAGTTGACGCTGTGTTTTAAATTTCGTCACTTAAGTCTTCCAGTTCTGTAGCACTGTTCGATGTTATGCAACCATCCGCTACTTTCCTTGGAATCACTGCAATCTATGCCATAAGCAATTAGATGTGCCTAACGTAGTAGGTGACTATCATGCACATCATGTAAATTGTATTGGCCATCTTTGAAACACGTATACACCAGTCTTTAAAACAAGTGCGCCTTGTCGTCTCTTGAATATCCGTAAATTTTCTTATGTACTACGCGGACATTGCTGCGATCTTATTCGAAATCTGTTCAAAATTGTTCTTTTACTACACTGCGGATAATGTTCCAAGGTAGTAATTATGTTTAGTAACAGCTCCGTGGACAACGGTTGTCCTTTACCACGCTTCACTCTAGACGGGTTTTGTGGGTCCCTGCCCGACAAGGAGGATGAACTGCATGGCTCGACACCTGTTGTAATATCACTTGTTAAGCACGTATCGTCATCATTGTATTCTCAGCTACATTGTCCTCACAGTCTAGCATATTCGACACCACACATTCCACTCACTCATCTTGCAAAACGCTAATATTTAATCTTCCACCTATTTCTCAGTCTGCGAAATTCATTTGGTTCCTTTCTGACGAATTGTCAATGTGGCAACTGTTGTAGATGTAATGCAATGTTCCTTTGTTTGTCATTGCCATTGCTATGCTTTGTATCAGCACCTCTAGCACTTAAGCACTGTTGTGTTTTACTCGTCGACTAAATAGTTCAGCTACGCTCCGTAGCCTCAAGCTGTTCTCACCATTGTATACCTCCAGTCCCGCCCTCTGTTGCCGCTAGCAACCGGTATTGTGGTTCCATGGCTGACAATATGTTGGGCGCCGAGTGCCATAAACATCACTGGCCTTTTTCGACTCGCACTCAAGGCGATCCTCGTCAGTACCTGCTGACTCTGGAAGAAGGCTTTCGCATCAAAACGACAGTACAAATTTTTTCAACTAGCCCCAGAATCTTAAATTCAGCTCTTTAAATCGCAGGAATAGCATTGACAGCGGCAATATGTGAACTGTGGTCTTGTAGTATGGCCATCAAAGCCGCCAAGAGAGTAACATTTGAAAACTCGCTGCCTTTGTGGTAGCCTCTTGTTTCGCGGAAGATGCGACGGCGTCGGCAGCGGCAGCGGTGTCGTTGTCATCGGTGTCGGTGGTGGTGGAGGGCGCAGCGCAGCGACAGCAGCGGAAAATCCTGTTTCGAGTCCGAGAGTTACACAAATTTTACTTATGGACAGTGAGTTCACTTCAATGCGCAATAGCAGCCATTGTCAGATATTGTTTCGTTTCGGCATGTATATGTGCGATTGCAGGATAATGAATGGTGTCTGTTCTTGCGGACATGATCGAAAGAATATACACTGCACTTATATAAACAGGACTATCAGGTGCTGACAGTTGGTGGAGCTGAAAACGGGCTTTACAAAAGCAAAAAACGTGGTATTACGGGTGACCTGGACAAGGTAGGAAAAGGGTGTGGGAGTGTAAAAATAAATAAGTTGTTAATTTGTCGGAAAAATCTTAGTTGTTGAAAAGAAACTGATATTATTTGCGTCTCTGAATATCATATAATCACAGGAATATAATTTTTAAGTGGTTATAAGTCAGCTGCATATTTATGTAGACCCAATATGGGTAAACCAGGACTCTTCACATTCATGAAAAGGAGATATACACTCAATAATGTGTATATTTTTTTTATCAGGATACGGAAATCTATGCTTATGAGTTACTGTACGGAAATGTAATACTTGTGGCTGTTACGGTACTCAGGTCCTCCTGGATAAGTGGGCTACTTTCAGTAAAAACCTTTATGAATTAAAACTAAAGCAATTTCAACTAGAACGATCACGTAGATTGCAAACCAGAGGCTACGTTTCATTGGTAGAACTAAAAGACGCAACAAGCAGAAGGAAGGGATTATTAATTTGCGTGATTTTAACGTAAATTTCTTGAAGTAATCCATGAGTGATCTAGAGGTGCGTTTAACATCTTACAATTTGTAATCAGTCATAAATATCGCTATCCAAGTTGCTCGATATAGCTAAGGATCTCATTCAACAAGCAGAGGTTAAAAGAGACACATACCTACCCGGTGGCAAACGAATTGTCTCATCACGATGCACGGTTGGTAACATTATGTAACTTAGCCCCATGTACATTTCTGAAACACCCTAAGAGAGCAATGAGGCTGTTTAATAACAAAACTGCTGAAGAGCTTAAAGCTTAATTGTGTTCACAATTAGCCTAATGCAACTCTAAATTCAACGTATTTCCTAATGAGCTTGCACCCATTTTTGAAAAAAGTTATTCTACAAAGGCATTTACAATTTTAATCGCATAATCACGAGTTATTATAGAAACCTGGGATCACTACAGAGATCAGAGTCTCTTCACAATGCAAATAGGTCGTGTACAAAACAGTGCGAACGAGTAATGACACAGAAATACTTTCTTATTATCAACAGTACTTTAACATATTAACAAAAGTTGTAAATAAATCCAGGACGATGCAAATCTTGTCTGAAATTTACAGGTCAGATAAAAAATAAAATTAACATACATTACCTACATCTACATGAGTACTCTGCAATTCACACTTCAGTGTCTGTCAGTGGATTCATCAAACCACATTCACTCTGTTTCTCAACCACTCCACTCTAGAACATTGCGCAGGAAAAACGAACACTTCATATTTCTCTGCGAGCCATGATTTCTCTTCTTTATTACAATAATCATTTCTCCCTGTGTTAGTGGGTGGCAACAGAATATTTTCGCATTCGGAGTACAGCGTTGGAGAATGAAATTATCTCGCCACAGCGAAAAGGCCTTCGTTTTAATGATTAACACCCCAACTCCCATGTTATATCCGTGACACACCCACCCCTATACAAAACAAGAGGTCCTTCTTTGAATTTTTCAATGTCCTCCGTCAATCCTGTCTGGTAAGGTTCCCATTACATACAGAAATACACTAACAGAGGACGGACAAGCGTAGTGTAGGCCAGCTCTTTAGTACAACTGTTGCACCTTTTCGTTCTACCAATGAAACACAGCCTATGGTTTGCGTTTCACACAATATTATGTACGTGATAGTTCCAGTTGAAATTTCTTGTAGTTGTGATTCTCGGATATTTAGTTGAAATGACAACTGAGGCTATCTAATTCTACGTTGCTCATGTTGACAGTAGTTCTTTATTTGAATTCTGGAATTCTTTGGTCACAGAATTTTGGAAAACCATCCTAAGTGGCACTGTCTTTGTAACACTACCACCATTATCGAGCTGTGAAGGTACTGACTGCGTCTTGCCGCTGGTGTACTTCACAAACCACCAGAATCTGTTTCGGTTTTCTACCACTTTTCGAAATAGAGTTTCATATTGGAAGCTATTAAAAGCACCTCGCATTGAAGTCCATTCTAAATTTCGAGCTTCTGCCAAAGGCCACTAGTCTTGGATATATATCTTTTTTTTAAATGTAGCATGCTCCTTCTTTTACATCTACTACAGTAATCTGATGTGTTTTGTAAACCACGGGAGGTAAGTACTGTCGGTTGTTAATTTATTTGGTATAAATCTTTCCGTTGTTGGCAATATAATTTCTTTGAATTTAATCCACGTATGGGCGATGTTTTCATAGTTTGTAAGGAATGGAGGCTGTCTCTTAGGAAGACGTTAAACGAGTTTTTATCTGCTTTTTAAATAGATATATTTTGCGTATATTTTTGATGGGTTTGGGTTACACAGTTTTCAGACTCGTTACAACGACCTTGTGGTCGTTGATCTCTGTATCCGTGATAATGCTCCGTATTTTCACAGGGTTATTTGTTGCTAAGAGCTCGAATATGTTTTCGCACCCATTTACAATTTGTCTGGGCTCTGAAACAAATTGTTCGAAATAAATTTCGGAGAAATCCTTTAGTACGATTTCTGACGATGATTTATGGCTGCCACCACCTTTGAACATGTGTTTGCGCCAACATATCGAGGCTAGATCGCAGACATCAACAAGTGTAAATGTGTGAGTGGGGTACCCATTAGAAATGAGACTCATGATTTCTTTGAACTGTTCAGCAATTAATGGGAATTCGATAATAGGAAGCAATTATTAATTTCTCCGGATTGACAAGTATGGCCTCTAATCTTACTAACTCACTGGGGGGTATTTTCTTTAACTTCGCTGTTAGAGTACTTCTAAAAGCAACAAACACGCTACAACCAACTGTATTTAATCCATACATTCTGAACCTTAAGGTCATTTGTAAGCATGTTGGCCGAACCTATCTCCAGCTTTAGCTAGTTTTCGTGCCTATAACGATTTGAGCAGCAGTGCTTTCTATTAGCGCTTCGAGTTATGGTACATTCAAACAGCTACGGCAATTTACATCTGTTATACCGATGGTTCCTAGACCTGCGTTCTTCCTGTGTTCGGTTGTACCCTTTGAGACTAAAGACCTTTTTGTGCCGTATTCAACCTAAAAACTGCCCAGTCCACTTCACACATTCCCCGCTACCCGTGTGTAGTGGACGACTTATTAAGTGGGCCCCATACTACGTCACCCTAGGGCGCTAGTCGAGGAATCTGCAGCCGACACTGCCGCTGACTAATACCCTCCACACGGCTACGTACGAAAGGACCACAATCGATCCTACCGACGATGCTACAGAGGGCGAGCTCTACCTCCGTCTTGTCAGCACGACTGACAGTTTTTATCAAGTCACATAGCCACTTGAAACCAGAGAAGAATCTCTTCCGATCCAATAGCGGCAGGCTTAATTACTACCGACATGAACCACCACAGGCAGTTCGCTGCACCCTGTAACTCTCAAGGCACACATAGTGTGCACTGAACTTCTTCCTCTCATTGGCAGTCATGTCCCTAAGACGATTCCTCACGCGCCTAAAATTGGAGCTCCCAACTGTGACTGTCCAGATCATTCAGGCTGAGAGATTTCATCTAGAACAGGACAAGTTACTACAGCTGGCTCAAGTTATTTACGGGGTGTTTCAAAAATGACCGGTATATTTGAAACGGCAATAAAAACTAAACGAGCAGCGATAGAAATACACCGTTTGGTGCAATATGCTTGGGACAACAGTATATTTTCAGGCAGACAAACTTTCGAAATTACATTAGTTACAATTTTCAACAACAGATGGCGCTGCGGTCTGGGAAACTCTATAGTACGATATTTTCCACATATCCACCATGCGTAGCAATAATATGGCGTAGTCTCTGAATGAAATTACCCGAAACCTTTGACAACGTGTCTGGCGGAATGGCTTCACATGCAGATGAGATGTACTGCTTCAGCTGTTCAATTGTTTCTGGATTCTGGCGGTACACCTGGTCTTTCAAGTGTCCCCACAGTAAGAAGTCACAGGGGTTCATGTCTGGCGAATAGGGAGGCCAATCCACGCCGCCTCCTGTATGTTTCGGATAGCCCAAAGCAATCACACGATCATCGAAATATTCATTCAGGAAATTAAAGACGTCGGCCGTGCGATGTGGCCGGGCACCATCTTGCATAAACCACGAGGTGTTCGCAGTGTCATCTAAGGCAGTTTGTACCGCCACAAATTCACGAAGAATGTCCAGATAGCGTGATGGAGTAATCGTTTCGGATCTGAAAAATGGGCCAATGATTCCTTTGGAAGAAATGGCGGCCCAGACCAGTACTTTTTGAGGATGCAGGGACGATGGGATTGCAACATGGGGCTTTTCAGTTCCCCATATGCGCCAGTTCTGTTTATTGACGATGCCGTCCAGGTAAAAATAAGTTTCGTCAGTAAACCAAATGCTGCCCACATGCTTATCGCCGTCATCAATCCTGTGCACTATATCGTTAGCGAATGTCTCTCTTGCAGCAATGTTAGCGGCGCTGAGGGGTTGCCGCTTTTGAATTTTGTATGGATAGAGGTGTAAACTCTGGCGCATGAGACGATACGTGGACGTTGGCGTCATTTGGACCGCAGCTGCAACACGGCGAACGGAAACCCGAGGCCGCTGTTGGATCACCTGCTGCACTAGCTGCGCGTTGCCCTCTGTGGTTGCTGTACGCGGTCGCCCTACCTTTCCAGCACGTTCATCCGTCACGTTCCCAGTCCGTTGAAATTTTTCAAACAGATCCTTTATTGTATCGCTTTTCGGTCCTTTGGTTACATTAAACCTCCGTTGAAAACTTCGTCTTGTTGCAACAACACTGTGTTCTAGGCGGTGGAATTCCAACACCAGAAAAATCCTCTGTTCTAAGGAATAAACCATGTTGTCTACAGCACACTTGCACGTTGTGAACAGCACACGCTTACAGCAGAAAGACGACGTACAGAATGGCGCACCCACAGACTGCGTTGTCTTCTATATCTTTCACATCACTTGCAGCGCCATCTGTTGTTGAAAATTGTAACTACTGTAATTTCGAAAGTTTGTCCGCCTGAAAATGTACTGTTGCCCCAAGCATATTGCAACAAACGGTGTATTTCTATCGCTGCTCATTTAGTTTTTATTGCCGTTTCAAATATACCGGTCATTTTTGAAACACCCTGTATCAGCCACAGCCGTTTGTCAGACGAACAGGGGTTACCTACCCCGGGATAGTCATTTGCTGCCTGATATGCCTTCGGACGACCGACCACTCGGCAGGCAGCATCCGGGACAGCCACAATAGTGGACTGATCGGGTGTACGTGGGACGTTCTGGACATCTCTTGGATCCCAACGTCCGGCCATCCACAATGATGCCGATTTGCAACAGCCTGAACCTGCGAGACCGAAGCCAGCACTGCCTTTAGCTGTGGGTGAATGTTCGTCAACTGAGACTGCATAAGAACACAGCAATCACAATTCCTACCCATACTAAAGACTGCTGAACTCTGTATTTACACAGTTATCAAATCGATAGATTGTGCCTAGTAAGCGCAAAAACACCCAATAATTTTAATAATTAAGCTAATAAACACATAGATAACCGAAAGTAAGTCACTCATGTGTGGAGCTTGTATAAATAATTCACAAAGGACCGCTGAATTCGCATTTGTTGTTGCAGGAACAGAAGCAGCCAACCTCCTGTTACATAATAATAAAAAGAGAGACAGGGGAAGTTCCATAGCAAATTCTGTTATCTCTGATAAAGAGAATGGAAACATTGTGAAAGGGAGTTCGTGTGCAGCAGATATTTTTAATGATTACTGGTTGGGAAAAATTGGGCCAACATCCCCATCTGAAATAACAAAGAACACAATTACTCTAAAACGCGCCTAAAACTGGAGTTCCCCACTACCAAAACTACCAATAGTTCTTAAGGGTTGGATAATATTTTCAGTAAGACAGTAAAATGCTGTGATCCTATGATCTGTGATGTCTTTAGTCATTTGCCTAATACATCATCCACTCAGGGTGTTCTCCCAGAAAGACTGAAATATGGTGTTGCTAGGCCTCTCTATAGGGAGGGTGATTCCACAGATATCGATAGCTGCCCTTCAGTGTCACTCCTCAGGTCATTTTCTAAAAGTTTTCAGATGGTTGTCATCAACGTGTGTAGTAGTGGCATACTTAGCCAATCACAGTTTGGCTATTAAAAGGACTGTTCTACTGAGTCAGCTATTTATATGCTTTCTAAGGACTTAATAAAAACCTGTAAATGGAAAACTGTGATCTTCTGTGACTTATCGAAGGCATTTTACTGTGTTAATCATAGTATTGTAATAGAAAAGCTAACTTCTTATGAAAAACGTAATCAACGCCTGGTTTAGCTCTTACTTAAGAAACAGGGTGCAGAAAGATACGCCATGTTTTTCGAGTAATACAAGGAGGCGCTAAGTGTTCTTCGTGAGGAGAAACTACAATGGGGATCCGACAAAGTTCGATAATTATCCCACTAGTCTTGATTTTTGTTAAAGATCTGCCACTTTATTTGAATCAAGGAGCAGAAAGAGTCCTATTTGTACATGATACAAACATTTTTGTGAATCCGAGCAAAGTAGTACCAACAGAGAAAATAATAAATGATGTTTTTGTTAAAATTCCTAATAGTTCCAGCGAATGGTCTAGACACAGACTTTGAAAAAGTAAAAAAAAAAAAAGAAGATTCACTCAGCTTTGTACTTTCAAATAAATCCAGTTTCCAACTAACGAAGTATACCATCAAGAAACAATAAAACAGGATGGAAAATTTTAAGTTTTTAAGTAAAACATTCCTCAATCCGAAAAGTGTTTTGTGGACCACAATGCTTTATGGGCGTCGTCCTCTTGGGGTGATGTGTCATTGCCTTCCTCTGCCCTTTGAACTGGCTTCAAACAGATTCAGGGGGACCTGAAGTTTAACGTGGATTGCGAACCATGGTGCAACTTGTCGTATTTCACATAAACAAACATTGTCAGAGGTGAAAGAAGTGAAGAGTGACAGATAAAAATCCTAGGTTCGAACCCAAGGCTTTGAATTTGTATTCTGGAACTTTATCACTGAGCCACCGAACCACACTATTCTTAGTCGTGCATTTTCATGAGAACTTAATCTGAAAGTAATTAGAATTATGTGTGAACTTCACATACATCCTCCGTACGACTCGCGTTCGTCTGTTTTAAATGCATTATTTGCACCAGTATTTCATCTTCCACCTTCAAATGTAAAGGTTTCCATGAGAACTGTGAAGTTTAGAAGATAGAAGAAGAGGTGCTGCTAAATGGAAAGATGTGAAAGGGGTTGGTGAGACATCCTTGGATAACTCAGTCTACAGAGCACTGACCAGGGAAGGCAAAGGCACCACGTTCGAGCAACGTTCTGTCGCACAGTTTTAAACTACCAGGAAGTTTCAATATAGCAGTACTTTGATGCCTAACACTTCGGAATATCAGGCTACACAGAGCGGCCTTTAAGACGTTGACTTCAGATGCCTGCACATATTTTAATTCATATCTAAATGTTGTTTTCGAGAAGAAATAGTAACCTGTGGGGTTATGTGCAGTTCTCTGCGAAGTCCATGTTCTTTACTTTCACATAGACCAAAATGTTAGAACTTCGCTTCTAAAATCAGTGAGAAGGATCACCAGCCGTCCTTTCTTTGAAAATGAGCGGCCAATTAAATATGCAAATTGTTAATTACGAGAGCAGGTACCCTGACCCCCCCTTCCCTTAGTTACAGATTCAAATTAATTATTTAAATTCCGTCTATGTTGATTTTAGAACATATATTTCGTCCTTCGTAACCGCAAACTGAGCAAACAGGGTGGAATGTTCAGATATGTTCTATCGATCAAAATAATTGGTACTTAGCTAGCAAAATTCTTCTTCGTTGTTTCTCGTGGTTCACGTTTAGGGGTCTTCTTTCTCGCTTTCCTGTAGAATATAGGCAAACTATTTGGATTTGATGGAGTTCACTGGTTTGATCTCGTTGTACCAATTGTAATCAAAACGACGAACACCTTTCAGTTTCCACTTTGTTGATATATTCTTGAAGTCATTAAGCAAATTTTAAATAACTCTCTTTCTTTGTGGTTCAAAATTATAAACAGATTATTTTGAACATTGTTATTTAGATATAACAGGCAACACTCACCCAAATTTGACCACGTGCGGCCATACACAACTTTTCTCGAGAAACTACTCGACAGCAACTCATTTATCGAACCCAATGATAGTCCATAGATAGTTAAATCCAAAGCTAACAACACATTAGTCAAAGATTATTAAATTTCTCCATGCTTACATACGTCTCTGACATTTCCATTAAACGAAAGAATTAAGACAATTTTTATAAGAAATATTTACAAAATTTATGACAGTTAAAAAATGATATCGCAAAATGCGTGATAAATCATCATGTACCGGAAAATTACACTTGGTACTCGGAACACGATGTGGTCATCCAGTTTCATTACAGTATTCACTCCACTAAACTCGTCCCGCCACACTTCGATTACACCGAGCGAGGTGGCGCAGTAGTTAGACACTGGACTCGAATTCGGGAGGACGACGGTTCAATCCCGCGTCCGGCCATCCTAATTTAGGTTTTCCGTGATTTCCCTAAATCGTTCCAGGCACATGCCGGGATGGTTCCTCTCAAAGGGTACGGCCGACTTCCTTCCCTGTCATTCCCTAATCCGATGAGACCGATGACCTCGCTGTCTGGTCTCCTTCCCCAAACCAACCAACCAACCAACCAACCACTTCGATTACTGGCGCGTGAAGTGCGACATCGATAGCACTTTTAATTGAGAAAATCGTGGCGCTCCAAATAAGGCCTGCCTGGAAGGCCTCACCCCAGTAAAACGAGAACCAAATTTGGCCGTTAGGCCCGAGTCTGGCACCAAGCGCTCCGAACACAATACCCCATGACTGCCTTCGGCTCTGCTTGGCCACGTCTTGCCAACTGCAGGGCACTGTCGCTGTTAGCTAGACTAGAAGAATGAGTATAGTTCTTTCAGGTCACTCTGCTTACGTTGATATCAGAAACCAGAATTTGGCGGTGTTGATTAACGAAAATTTCGAAAAGCGAAACTATGAGCATGAAGATGACATAGCCGTTTTCCACAACAAACACCCCTCAAACGATCTAAATGGCCGTCAAGCCGTGTTCGAAAGAACAACCACCACACATATAAATACACACAGTTTGACGGCCGTTAAGATCTTTTCAGTGCGGATGCACCTTCTCGTCTCAACTCTTGCGGGAATCGAGCATGATGCGGCGAGCGATGAGTATATTAAGGAGAGGGTGCCCTACACAAGTGGTGTGCGTGCTCAGATAGCCGAAGCGCTTAAGGCGACCGGTCGTGTAGAGCAATAAATCTACATTCGAGTGCCAGTTGAGCACAAATTTTCACTTGTCGCCAATGAATTCATTTCAGTACCCGTTTGGGGCCTATGTCAGAATTTATTTCATTGCAACCTGACCTTCTTGGTTGAAATACTTGTATATTTGTCCTAATTTTTCAGTCACCTAGCAAGTCTAGCACTTGCTGTTCCAAAACTAGTTAGCTGGTACTCTGCAACTAACTTCCCTGCAGCTGCTGGCCTACGTTCCTCCTGTGACAGCTACCTAGCAGCAGATATTTTCCGGTTCTGTTTTTCACTTAATTTATCTGTAAATTTCTTAGCATTGTTCTGCTGCACCCTACGGTTCTCTACATTCTTCTCTAATTCTGGTAACAAACGAAGTCTACTGCTTGAATAAATTTGAACTTGCCAACAAAATATTCCGCTCTTGGCCCTATGCTTCCCACCTTTTCCGAGGACCCCTCTCTTTTTCCCCCTTCAGATGCCGTAGTTCAAATTTGGCGTTTGATAGCTATGCCTGAACGGAAAATAATACTGAAATTTGCCGAGGTACACGTCTTCTAAGAGAAGGGTTACGTAAAGACCTAACGCCTCTTCGACTACGAGGTCATTAGAAGCTTAACACAAACTCTCGTAGGAGAAGCATGTGGAAGGAAATGGGCTTTTTCCTTTGAAACAGAGTCATCCCGGAACTGATCTCGAATCACGCTCTCTTTGCAGTTAGTCCACTGTACTAACCACTACGCCACTGCGCCACTGCCTCGATCAGAGGATAGTGTCTGCACACGTTTCAGCGATGGTGCTTCGACGGAAGAAACTGAATTTGAACAACAATAGAGAATTAGAACTGATACTGATTAACGGCTGACAGTCAGCTCTGACGATTCAGTTTCCCCTTTATAGGGCAAACTGTAGTAGGAGAAAAACATACTGCTCAACCATGGCATATTGAGGTTCTGTTATGGAATAGCATCTTGTGGCATATTCGGACACCATAAAATCATGTGAGAGATATTCAGAACTGATTTGCTTACCATTCGGCCCTTGAGACCAGCAGTTGGTAATAACCTCTTGCCGGACGAAAATGAGATTTTTAAGAAAATGCGCCACTTACCACATGTCCCCAAATGTCGTAAAAAGATATTCAAGAGGAAGACGTTGGGAATAATCTGCAGTGTGATTTAAGGAAGCTGGCATGTGACCTTTAACATCCAAAGTAGCAGCAAGTACTTCAGGCACCACCACAGCTCCCTGACGTCTGCAGCTGTAGAACTTCACTTTAAAGTCTCGAACTCTTCCAAAAATTTCGTAAAAATTCTGGGATTACTATACTAAGTTTTTATAAATGAAATATTTTCGTCCGGGAAATAGCTTTAAACTTTTAACGTCATACCTCCAAAATTATGGAAAACACTGAAATGTATCATTTTTCTTAGAGTTTCCATTTGAGGACGTTGCTGTAGCATATATGTAAAGTAGCGCGATTCTGATGTTGGTAAACACCGATATGTAGACGAGGGAGCAGTGTGGCATCTGCATCCTTTTGAAGTGCTGGCAGCAAATACGAAAACGTGAACCACGGCGACATTATTACCAAATGCGTCTAATTAGGAGCAACGTGCTGTTATTCTTTTCTTGGCTTCTGAATTTCAAACACCGGTAGACATCCATCCGCTAAAGAAGACTGTGGATTGGGCTGTATTTCTGTCGAAAACCAGTGTGGTGGAATGATGGTCCAAGTTCCATCCTGGTCGAGATTCGACAATAAACGCCAGTCAGTCACGTTGTTGTAGACTACAAAAGCTGTGCCGCCACTGGGAACCGGGATCGAAAGCATCAACGATGCCGTAGTGTCAACCGTAGTCAGCTGGTCCTGAGTAGTTCCGGAGACGGCCATGTGCTGCGAAGCTGATGCTAAGCCTGTTCTTTACGTGTGCCCATTGCTTATTTATATCAAGGGAACTGTTGTCTCCATTCCTGGGGAACTGTACTGAACTACGCTGGAGAAATTACAGCGTACAATTAATGCGGAACCTCTGGAAAAACTGCCACAAGGGATCCTGCTGCTTCATGACAGCCCACGTCCGCGTATCGCAAATATAGTATAGCAGAAGTTAAGCCAAATCAAATTGGAGACACTCGAATATCACACTCGTGCAACTGCCCTATACTCCCTCCCGATCTCTCCTCGTGCGATTATCACACCTTCAGTCCCGTAAAACAGGCACCCAATGTTCGTCAAATCTTGTCAGACAAGGACGTTCATCAGACAGGACACGATGTTTTACCAAACGAGTACCTTCAAACTGGTGCGTTGATGGGGTGATGCCTAAGTACTCATGGCGATTTCGACTGGTTGGCATACCGATTCTGGAGTGAACGGCCTTCGAACGGAATCTTTTTGATCGCCCTTGTACCTTACTTCACAACAGATGATTCCAAAATTATGTCTTGCTTTGCGTTTATCTAATGAGTGGAAAACGGAGATATTTCAACATTTAACAAGTAAGATGTATAAAGTTTTGTCTATAGCTTCTACAAAAATCACATAAGCAAAATAAATTTTCATGTGGTAAGGGTCTCTGTAAAGTCTCCACGAATGTCAAAAGTCTGATATTAATTCTGTGGCGGAGTTACGTTATTGCTGAAATAAGTGACATTTTTGCAAAAGAAAACGTTTTCTACTAAAATCTGACTGGCGTAATGCTTTGCCCAGCGGTGTCAAATGCCGACTACGTGGTATTCATGAATTTTAATTTCTGGAATACAAACATCAGTCTTAAACTCAGAAAAAACGCATTTTTGGAACACAGCATTATTTGGTGATAATCATGAAATGGATCGTATGGTAAACACTGATAAAAAGAAGGGTCAGGACGAGAGGACGTGTGTCAAGACGTCGCTAATAACTTGTGTGGTACCAGGGGAGGCCGCAGAGGGCAGAAACTATAGGGGATAGGAGAATATCCAGTAAGTAATTGAAGACATAGGTTGCAAGTGCTACTCTGAGATGAAGGGGTCTGCACAGAAAGGTATTCGCGACGAGACGCATCGAACCAGCCTGCAGACTGACTAGCTACTTCCTCTGTCTCCCCATCGAAACAATAAGAACTATATTCCAAATGAAATTTCAGTCCGCCTGTTAGGTATTTAGATGCATTTTTTAAAATCATGATATAAAAATAACCTTCATAATTAGCGTAAATTAAATTTCTAATTTGTTCTAAGATATCATCTTCCAGTGCGGTTCTACTCTGAGAAGAATATTCTGTGATAAAATTCTAGTGGAACATATAGACGTGGTACTGTTGTCTGGTTGCAACGATGGATAATATTATCAGTGAGTTCTGGGAATACATTAACCAAATGCCGGCCATGCAAAATTATTTCAGTGCTTTTCCCTGAAAGTACATTGAGAAACAATTTGGTGCATTCATTGTACAAGAGTGAAATCTAAATAGTATCTCCTTATTTCTCTATTTTTGTCTGTTACGGTCTCTATAATGATTTCAATGTATAATAAATTTTGATAAATATTTATACGGATTTAATGATACCTGTTTGGAAAACAATTTTCATCATCATTAGTAATTTCAAAAGCAGCAGTATTGTCATACCCGAAAAATGAAGAAGAAACAAGGATTGTTGAGATTGGAGACTAGTCAGAACGCATAAATGGCACCAAAACCCGTAATAATTTTAATTGTCTATTTTTTGTTACTTGCTAGATTAAGCAGCAGCTAAAAGAAAAATACTGCAGTAATATGGGTCAGGAACCACAGCCTGCTGTGAGACATTACATTTAGTAGTCTGTTCTGATGGGCAGGCCAGCAGACGCGTGCTGTAGCCGGCCACCAATGTCACCTTTTGATCTCCACCGACACAGCGCAAACACAAATATTTGACTTTCTGCGGGAATCAAAACATTTCTGAGTAATATTTTCAGAAGCGTGTATACAGGTGCTTTTACGTAGTGCAGTTGCGGGATGTGTTTACAAGCCTACGTCACTAAAGCTTCGCATATGAAGCGATGAGCCGGCCGAAGTGGCCGTGCGGTTCTAGGTTCTGCAGTCTGGAACCGCAAGACCGCTACGGTCGCAGGTTCGAATCCTGCCTCGGACATGGATGTGTGTGATGTCTTTAGGTTAGTTAGGTTTAACTAGTTCTAAGTTCTAGGGGACTAATGACCTCAGAATTTGAGTCCCACAGTGCTCAGAGCCATTTTTTTTTTTTTTTTTTTGAAGCGATGAATTTTCGTTACGTCATGAACTTTCAACTAGCCTGCAGAGAGAATCAGTTTCACACTAAGTGAATAAGCTGTAAAATGTTAGAAATGTGTCGTCGTATCAGTCTTTCAAGTTTAAAATGTACAAAATTTTGAAGGAGTGGACCTAAATGTCTTTAATAATCATCTTTAGTTTCTTTGACATTTGCTTGGCGACATTAGCACTTTAAACCTTCAAAATACGCAAAAACGACGAGAAAGTTATTAATACTTACGATGGGACATATCTGTCAGCAGAAAGAATGTTTTGTCTCGCTGCCCATTGCCGTGATAACATTGTTACACTTAGGTAATGTTAGAACAGAGGATGCTACATGCACTGGCTTCTGGACATTTTAGAAAAATGTACGTTATAGTAGCTCTGAGAAACATTACAACACGGAAACTAACCGCAGCTGTGCTGTAGCTGATGAAATGATCCGTCTTACTTCGACTGTGTTCCAAGTCTTTTGCAGTATCTCGGTGACACTCATTCCCAAATTTACTAAATCTGACACCACACAATTATTCGTACACGCCAATCATCCTCTGGAAATCCGTTGTACGTTGAACGTAAAAGTATCGCATTACAAGTTGTACTAGCTTCCGCAGTGTAGCACTCTCATTACAGAGGAATAGATTTCCAGGACACAGTAACCACAATTCCCTGCGATTTCCTTGTCCGCAGCTGAATTATTGTGATAGTTTCATACCCACATGTCGTTATCTACTTCTACAACAGTATTGACAGACATTGTACAGAATTAAGTCAATGATACTTAAATTAAATACGATTACAGAAAAACCGATTTAAATTTTTCCTTGCGCCAAACTGTCCATTTATCACATCATTTTTCCTTTCTGTTTTGAAATAAGTCCTATATTAAAACCTCATATTAGACAAATGCGTAATCCAAAAATAATATGTTGTAAGAGTTGATATTATCATTCAAGTAGTGAACGTTTACGGTTCCCTGAGACATTTACCATTTAATATTATATATATATATATATATATATATATATATATATATATATATATATGATAACTACCAGAGTTAAGATTGCCTGTATATCCATTTCACTCTAAGGTATTCATCTGTGACCAAATTGGACTGAGTACTGTGATATTTGTGTTGCACTGTTATTATATGCAATAAAATGACATACAATTATGTAAACAATTCTTCATGTAAAACTCTATTAACAGTGGTTGTTGGCTCCATAGAAGCGACTAAGTCATTGATCGCATGTTTAAAAGATACAGCGGGTTCCCGAAACTGAATCTCAAAATTTCAGCAAAATGTAATAATCTGACGAAATTTAGCTTGTGAAAAGTTAAGGCTTTGGGTTGAACAGAAAATGTGTACAAATGGCTGAGGCAGTTAAGGTGACCACTCACATACAGCAGAAAATCTGGGTTCGAGTGTCAGTCCACCACAAATTTTCACTATTCACCCTCAGATCTATTTCAGTGTCCAATTACAGTTGATCTCTTCGTTTCCTTATATATATATATATATATATATATATATATATATATATATATATATATATATATACTCCTGGAAATTGAAATAAGAACACCGTGAATTCATTGTCCCAGGAAGGGGAAACTTTATTGACACATTCCTGGGGTCAGATACATCACATGATCACACTGACAGAACCACAGGCACATAGACACAGGCAACAGAGCATGCACAATGTCGGCACTAGTACAGTGTATATCCACCTTTCGCAGCAATGCAGGCTGCTATTCTCCCATGGAGACGATCGTAGAGATGCTGGATGTAGTCCTGTGGAACGGCTTGCCATGCCATTTCCACCTGGCGCCTCAGTTGGACCAGCGTTCCTGCTGGACGTGCAGACCGCGTGAGACGACGCTTCATCCAGTCCCAAACATGCTCAATGGGGGACAGATCCGGAGATCTTGCTGGCCAGGGTAGTTGACTTACACCTTCTAGAGCACGTTGGGTGGCACGGGACACATGCGGACGTGCATTGTCCTGTTGGAACAGCAAGTTCCCTTGCCAGTCTAGGAATGGTAGAACGATGGGTTCGATGATGGTTTGGATGTACCGTGCACTATTCAGTGTCCCCTCGACGATCACCAGTGGTGTACAGCCAGTGTAGGAGATCGCTCCCCACACCATGATGCCGGGTGTTGGCCCTGTGTGCCTCGGTCGTATGCAGTCCTGATTGTGGCGCTCACCTGCACGGCGCCAAACACTCATACGACCATCATTGGCACCAAGGCAGAAGCGACTCTCATCGCTGAAGACGACACGTCTCCATTCGTCCCTCTATTCACGCCTGTCGCGACACCACTGGAGGCGGGCTGCACGATGTTGGGGCGTGAGCGGAAGACGGCCTAACGGTGTGCGGGACCGTAGCCCAGCTTCATGGAGACGGTTGCGAATGGTCTTCGCCGATACCCCAGGAGCAACAGTGTCCCTAATTTGCTGGGAAGTGGCGGTGCGGTCCCCTACGGCACTGCGTAGGATCCTACGGTCTTGGCGTGCATCCTTGCGTCGCTGCGGTCCGGTCCCAGGTCGACGGGCACGTGCACCTTCCACCGACCACTGGCGACAACATCGATGTACTGTGGAGACCTCACGCCCCACGTGTTGAGCAATTCGGCGGTACGTCCACCCGGCCCCCCGCATGCCCGCTATATGCCCTCACTCAAAGTCCGTCAACTGCACATACGGTTCACGTCCACGCTGTCGCGGCATGCTACCAGTGTTAAAGACTGCGATGGAGCTCCGTATGCCACGGCAAACTGGCTGACACTGACGGCGGCGGTGCACAAATGCTGCGCAGCTAGCGCCATTCGACGGCCAACACCGCGGTTCCTGGTGTGTCCGCTGTGCCGTGCGTGTGATCATTGCTTGTACAGCCCTCTCGCAGTGTCCGGAGCAAGTATGGTGGGTCTGACACACCGGTGTCAATGTGTTCTTTTTTCCATTTCCAGGAGTGTATATATATATATATATATATATGTATATATAATGTGTCACATAATGGTATCCGTTCCATCGGACATGGTCAACACAACAGATCCCACAGATGTTTATAATGACATCTATGAGCACAGAGACAACTCACAGTATTTTCTGTGCAGATGTATATTATGTCCAATCTCTTGTGGGACTAACAGGTGGAAAGTTGAGAATTTGTGTAGGGTGGGAAGCTTGTCCAGATTGCTGAGGCAGTTAAGACGACTGCTATTGTGAAGTGGGAAATCTGGATTCCAGTCTTGGTACAGCACAAATTTTCCTATATCCATATTGAATTTATTTCAACGCAAAGTTCATCCGATACCTTCGTTTCTCTTAAAATCTTGTAAGGTACATCTTTCAGGACAGGCTTCTTCACTTATTTATATCTACTTTGTGTAAACTGCTAATCATTATTATGTCCAAGAACATGGTACCCTCCATGCCACTTTGATATTTGTGTGCTGCCGTCATAATGCTCTAACTTTAATTATCGGCAACGTATTTATGACAGAAATGTTACTAAAATGTTTTCCCTCAACCCTAAGAATATCAACGAAGGTGTATTTAGTTAATAAAACCCAACAACAATTGACGAAAACAGCATTTATTAACTTGTTTATTCGATGGTTGTCATAAAATACCTCTCCACTGGTAAGGCGCAGATATTGACAGGATTAATTATAAATAAATTCTTGCACATACTCTGAAAGATGATAAATAATACCCCAGACATGAATGGTGATTTATAAAACTGCTGTCATAGTACATGAAGCATTCAAGGCCAAATTGGTTATAGTCAGTTTTATATGGCTGTAATCAGTCTGCCGTAGGTGTATTACTCTTAATTTTTTACTGGAAAATTTATTTTAAAACGTCTTAGACATTCATTAAAATAAATTTTCCAGTAAAGAATTAAAAGTAATACACCTACGGCAGACTGAAAATTTATTTTAAAACTTCTTAGACATGCATCCCCCCATGAACCATGGACATTGCCGTTGGCGGGGAGGCTTGCATGCCTCAGCAATACAGATGGCCGTACCGTAGGTGCAACCACAACGGAGGGGTATCTGTTGAGAGGCCAGACAAACATGTGGTTCCTGAAGAGGGGCAGCAGCCTTTTCAGTAGTGGCAGGGGCAACAGTCTGGATGATTGACTGATCTGGCCTTGTAACATTAACCAAAACGGCCTTGCTGTGCTGGTACTGCGAACGGCTGAAAGCAAAGGGAAACTACAGCCGTAATTTTTCCCGAGGACATGCAGCTTTACTGTATAATTAAATGATGAATGCGTCCTCTTGGGTAAAATATTCCGGAGGTAAAATAGTCCCCCATTCGGATCTCCGGGCGGGGACTACACAGGAGGACGTCGTTATCAGGAGAAAGAAAACTGGCGTTCTACGGATCGGAGCGTGGAATGTCAGATCCCTTAATCGGGCAGGTAGGTTAGAAAATTTAAAAAGGGAAATGGATAGGTTTATGTCAGATATAGTGGGAATTAGTCAAGTTCGGTGGCAGGAGGAACAAGACTTCTCGTCAGGTGAATACAGCGTTATAAATACAAAATCAAATAGGGGTAATGCAGGATTAGGTTTAATAATGAATGAAAAAATAGAAGTGCGGGTAAGCTACCACAAATAGCACAGTGAACGCATTATTGTGGCCCAGATAGACACAAAGCCCATGCCTACTACAGTTGTGCAAGTTTATATGCCAACTAGCTCTGCAGATGATGAAGAAATTGATGAAATTTATGACGAGATAAAAGAAATTATTCAGGTAGTGAAGGGAGACGAAAATTTAATAGTCGTGGGTGACCGGAATTCGTCAGTAGGAAAAGGGAGAGAAAGAAACATAGTAGGTGAATATGGATTGGGGGGAAGGAATGAAAGAGGAAGCCGCCTTGTAGAATTTTGCACAGAGCATAACTTAATCATAGCTAACACTTGGTTCAAGAATCATAAAAGAAGGTTGTATACCTGGAAGAATCCTGGAGATACTAAAAGGTATCAGATAGATTATATAATGGTAAGACAGAGATTTAGGAACCAGGTTTTAAATTGTAAGACATTTCCTGGGGCAGATGTAGATTCTGACCACAATCTATTGGTTATGAACTGCAGATTGAAACTGAAGAAACTGGAAAAAGGTGGGAATTTAAGGAGATGGGACCTGGATAAACTGAAAGAACCAGAGGTTGTAGAGAGTTTCAGAGAGAGCATAAGGGAACAATTGACAGGAATGGGGGAAAGAAATGCAGTAGAAGAAGAATGGGTAGCTCTGAGGGATGAAGTAGTGAAGGCAGCAGACGATCAAGTAGGTAAAAAGACAAGGGCTAATAGAAAACCTTGGGTAACAGAAGAAATATTGAATTTAATTGATGAAAGGAGAAAATATAAAAATGCAGTAAATGAAGTAGGCAAAAAGAATACAAACGTCTCAAAAATGATATCGACAGGAAGTGCAAAATGGCTAAGCAGGGATGGCTAGAGGACAAGTGTAAGGATGTAGAGGCTTGTCTCACTAGGGGTAAGATAGATACTGCCTACAGGAAAATTAAAGAGACCTTTGGAGAGAAGAGAACCACTTGTATGAATATCAAGAGCTCAGATGGCAACCCAGTTCTAAGCAAAGGAGTAAGGTGGAAGGAGTATATAGAGGGTTTATACAAGGGCGATGTACTCGAGGACAATATTATGGAAATGGAAGAGGATGTAGATGAAGATGAAATGGGAGATAAGATACTGCATGAAGAGTTTGACAGAGCACTGAAAGACCTGAGTCGAAACAAGGCCCCGGGGGTAGACAACATTCCATTAGAACTACTGATAGCCTTGGGAGAGCCAGTCCTGACAAAACTCTACCATCTGGTGAGCAAGATGTATGACAGGCGAAATACCCTCAGACTTCAAGAAGAATATAATAACTCCAATCCCAAAGAAAGCAGGTGTTGACAGATGTGAAAATTACCGAATTATCAGTTTAATAAGTCACAGCTGCAAAATACTAACGCGAATTCTTTACAGGCGAATGGAAAAACTGGTAGAAGCGGACCTCGGGGAAGATCAGTTTGGATTGCGTAGAAATGTTGGAACACGTGAGGCAATACTAACCTTACGACTTATCTTAGAAGAAAGATTAAGAAAAGGCAAACCTACATTTCTAGCATTTGTAGACTGAGAGAAAGCTTTTGACAATGTTGACTGGAATACTCTCTTTCAAATTCTGAAGGTGGCAGGGGTAAAATACAGGGAGCGAAAGGCTATTTACAATTTGTACAGAAACCAGATGGCAGTTATGAGTCGAGGGGCATGAAAGGGAAGCAGTGGTTGGGAACGGAGTGAGACAGGGTTGTAGCCTCTCCCCTATGTTATTCAATCTGTATATTGAGCAAGCAGTAAAGGAAACAAAAGAAAAATTCGGAGTAGGTATTAAAATTCATGGAGAAGAAGTAAAAACTTTGAGGTTCGCCGATGACATTGTAATTCTCTCAGAGACAGCAAAGGACTTGGAAGAGCAGTTGAACGGAATGGACAGTGTCTTGAAAGAAGGATATAAGATGAACATGAACAAAAGCAAAACGAGGATAATGGAATGTAGTCAAATTAAGTCCGGTGATGCTGAGGGAATTAGATTAGGCAATGAGACACTTCAAATAGTAAAGGAGTTTTGCTATTTAGGGAGTAAAATAACTGATGATGGTCGAAGTAGAGAGGATATAAAATGTAGACTGGCAATGGCAAGGAAAGCGTTACTGAAGAAGAGAAATTTGTTAACATCGAGTATAGATTTAAGTGTCACGAAGTCGTTTCTGAAAGTATTTGTACGGAGTGTAGCCATGTATGGAAGTGAAACATGGACGATAACTAGTTTGGTCAAGAAGAGAATAGAAGCTTTGGAAATGTGGTGCTACAGAAGAATGCTGAAGATATGGTGGGTAGATCACGTAACTAATGAGGAGGTATTGAATAGGATTGGGGAGAAGAGAAGTTTGTGGCACAACTTGACTAGAAGAAGGGATCGGTTGGTAGGACACGTTTTGAGGCATCAAGGGATCACAAATTTAGCATTGGAGGGCACCGTGGAGGGTAAAAATCGTAGAGGGAGACCAAGAGATGAATACACTAAGCAGATTCAGAAGGATGTAGGTTGCAGTAGGTACTGGGAGATGAAGAAGCTTGCACAGGTTAGAGTAGCATGGAGAGCTGCATCAAACCAGTCTCAGGACTGAAGACCACAACAACAACAAGATGAACATCAACAAAAGCAAAACGAGGATAATGGAATGTAGTCGAATTAAGTCAGGTGATGCTGAGGGAATTAGATTAGGAAGTGAGACACTTAAAGTAGTAAAGGAGTTTTGCTATTTGGGAAGCAACATAACTGATGATGGTCGAAGTACAGAGGATATAAAATGTAGACCGGCAATGGCAAGGAAAGCGTTTCTGAAGAAGAGAAATTTGTTAACATCGAGTATAGATTTATGTGTCAGGAAGTCGTTTCTGAAAGTATTTGTATGGAGTGTAGCCATGTATGGAAGTGAAACATGGACGATAAATAGTTACAACGAGAAGAGAATGGAAGCTTTCGAAATGTGGTGCTACAGAAGAATGCTGAAGATTAGATGGGTAGATCACATAACGAATGAGGAGGTATTGAATAGAATTGGGGAGGAGTTTGTGGCGCAACTTGACAAGAAGAAGAGCCGGTTGGTAGGACATGCTCTGAGGCATCAAAGGATCACAAACTTAGCACTGGAGGGCGGCGTGGAGGGTAAAAATCGTAGAGGGAGACAAAGAGATGAATACACTTAGCAGATTCAGAAGGACATAGGTTGCAGTAGGTACTGGGAGGTGAAGAATCTTACACAGGATACAGTAGCATGGAGAGCTGCATCAAACCAGTCTCAGGACTGAAGTCCACAACAACAGACATGCATATTTTCTCTTTTTTACTAAATGAACTGTTTCTTTCAGTACTTTCACACTCTTAAACAAAATAAAGTGGCAGATTATTTCAGAACCCCACTGCAGTGTTTTGTGAAACACCCAGACACACTGTCTTAATGCTGCACGTAAGTTTACTCATTTAATGATACTGTATGTAAGTGAATATTTATGTTATCACTCCGTACATTAATTTGTAGTATGTCACCTATACTGTTTAAAATGTATAAAGTAACGTCTCTCCAAATCTGATGCTGTTTTGCGACAATAAATTAGAACTCCCATCATGCAATGGGCATCTTTTGTAGCTGCTTTGCGTAGCTTTTGGCTGAGTCTCAAAGGAGTACCGTGGTATTTGTTCTGTCAGACGTGTGCAAAAGAACAGCCAGCATGCACGTATACAGTAATACCTATGAGCACAGATGGCTTATGTCAATTTCAGTGCGGATGCACACTGCATTTGAAGTCTACATCTACAGGTATATCTACATAAATCTCCACAAGTTGTACACATTTGCCTGCCTTATTTCTTTGTTGATGGTCCTGAGTGTCGACATACTGCATTGTGATACTGGCAGAAAAACTATGAGTGGAAGTGCAGTACTGATCACTGTATATTATGTAGCCAACAGGTGCACAGTTGTATTTGACAGTTATTTACTGTCACTGTTCACTCCGCCCCCCCCCCCCTCCCCAATATTACACGGTTATATGGCCAGTGCACTACTGGTTAACTTTCGGTAAGCCTCATTAATAGTTTGAATACAAACATCTACATACTGCTACAATAGTTTACTGTTGAATATCTACAAGTTCAGAAATATTGTAGAATGATACAGTATGTATTGAACAGACACTGCCATTGTTTCAACAAACAGCCTAATTGTGTTCCACTTATTTCAAAGTTAATTTGATGCATTGTTGTTGTTCGAAACAACACAGGTTTCTTGTCTGAAACTCGGCCGTGGACTGACTGTCTCGGACCAAAAATCGGGCCCTTATATCTTATCACAATAATAGGCACTGAAACTACACGTTGTTTGATGTTCAATTTACAGAAATCACAAATAAAACGTAACTCCTTCAATTAACTGCATACTTTGAAAAAGTGCGTCTTCTTAACAGTTTCTTCTACATCTGCTTCTACATCCATATTCCGCAAGCCACCTGACTACTACAAGAGTTAAGTGGAATCAATTGGTTAAACGATAAAATTGATACATATAGTTACGCAGACAATACTTTTGACCAGACCGTTAGTTACTTTGGAATTAATTAAGGGCTGGCTTTTGTAACTTGTTTTTGAATAGAGCCAAGTAGATCCTTTAAGAATACTACTAGTTGTTCCTCCAAACGTTTATAATTAGCACAAAATTTATATTTGTTTATTAGTCGACAATAGAATTTAAGTTACAAAACAGTTACTGATTTCAACACTGTAACGAAAGTATTAACTGGGAATGGTCGAAATAAATTAGAAAACCAATTACCTACATAAAACTAAGCACAAAATGCGACCTCGTGTTATAATCTTTAAAACTGACTGCCAACCTTTCTCTTTTATGAAAATGCATATTATACTCACGTATGTTAATGATAATTAGTCAGATATGAAAAAACGAATTTTAAGGCGGCAGATGGCAAAACAAGAGGGGAAGTAAAAATATGTCAGTTTGCTTTGTCACATTACCCCCTCATTGGACTGACCAGATAGATACTGCAAATAGCTAACTGAGCAATTCAATGAGCACAAGTAACTCCATACAGTGGGTTAAAAATGTTCACAAAAAATATTACATAAGAAATCTTATCAAATCTACAGTACATATCTTTTTTTGAAATGTATACTTATACGAAAATCCCCATAAAAATATTTACATACAATGTACTGTAAAATGTCACCAAATATCCACAAGTTGAACTTTTAATAAAAATTAGGCATCTTCATCATAAGTGAGGTCCTTTTTGGGTGAACAATGATTACATTCTAAGATACATATCACTGTATACAAGTCCTGTCTTGTTAAAAAAAGTACATCCTAATGGGTTGCAAAAAGTTAATTTACACTGCAAATTGCAGCTCAATCTTTTAGACAGAAAATTGCACTAGCTCAATGTTTAATATTTTTCAAAAGCACTTTTACACTTTTAACGAGCTTTTACACATTTCCTCACCAAGCTGTCCACGCCATCAACAGGTCCAAGTGGAAGTTGGTAAGAAAATGCACTGCTGTCATTTCCCATTCAAGTGGTTCTCCTCCGCCACAGTACATGAAAAAATTAGATAAAATACCCTACCTTAGGACACTTACTTTTTCTTCTAACTGAAGTGTAAGAAAAAATGTTTAACACTAATGGCAAATGATAGTCATTACATCATAAGTCAATACATTACATAGTTCTCATAACATTGCAATAATTAGCACTAAAACTGACTGTAGTACAGAAGGTGGTGACCGGAAAACATTTTAAAATAAGGTGCACATAACACTGCAAAGTATTACTCTACGTCATAACTGTCTGAAACTGGTTGAACTTGGAATATTTAGAATTCCTTTCCATTTGCAAAACAGCAAAACTCTAGATGTGCAGTGGAATAGCTTTACTAATCATTATGTTATGAAAACAAAATTTAGTCAACATCACATAAGTTAATTACTACTCAGATAAAAATTAAAGGGATAGAAGTTGCACCAAATCAATGCCCCACTTCTCTACTCAACTCTGAGCACTGCTCTCATTCAACCAGATATACATACAAATCTTCCTTATTCTTTCCACACATTACTCCAGGCAACTATGTTTAAAGTTGTAGTTCCTTAATGTTGAACACGGCTGTACCATGACATAGATCTGTAGGTAGATAGTTCTCACCATATCCTGATTGCACTGAACACAAACACTCTTTTACACCACAATTAATATTAAGATCTCATGTTTAAGATGGTTTTTACTGCATATTGCTTCTGCTGCTACATCAATGATTTGATTACTTTAGATGATAATTATCCGCCAGCGTGTGTGGCCGAGCGGTTCTAGGCGCTTCAGTTTAGAACCGCGCGACCGCTACGGTCGCAGGTTCGAATCCTGCTTCTGGCATGGATGTGTGTGATGTGCTTAGGTTAGTTAGGTTTAAGTAGTTCTAAGTTCTAGGGAACTGATGACCTCAGAAGTTGAGTCCCATAGTGCTCAGAGCCATTTGAACCATCTGATAATTATACTCCAGATATGCTGACACCTTTCGTTTTCTGTTTACCTTACCTTTTTGTTTGACAGAAAGTCTTTAACCATAGTACCAATTTTCCTTCTTCCAGCCTCTTATGATTCTATTACTTATAACCAACGTAACATAATATATACACAGGTAACACTAGAGAAATCTTTTCTAAAACATTCTTATACTAAATTATTCTGTTGTACGAAATCACGTGAAAGTAGAAGGTAGAATAATTCTGATTAACTTATAAACCACAGACAGTATAGGAGGAGAGTTTGATTGCCTCAGGAAACATAAAAAAAGAGACAGACAACTGGGGTAAGCATTATCACCACATAATGAATCCAACACAGAATGTTGAACCCCCTACTCGCTAATTGCACAATAAATTAGTCACAGATACTTGGCTAATTAGTTGATTCTTGTTTCCAATATTAGACCACAAAGCAAAACACCTGGATTCCTCATTTCCCTTCAACATTTACCATCCATTTTGACACTTTGGACATCCTGACCAACAGTAATATGTTCTGTTCCATCACTTAATTTTATTTTAGTGACTTCCTCCTCTCTTTTAACAGGATAAACATTGCTATCCACACCATCATTCAACATCTCACTGGAATTAGAAAATACACTCGTTTACTACTATCATTTGCATTACACTTACCAGTGCTTACAGCATATTTATATACATGTGGCTCTTCATCACTACCTACTCTAGTGTGAGCCAAAACTGGAGCTTTATCTTGTTTCAATGGTTTGATACAGCATTAAAATCATCTCCCCCATTTCTGGTACTTGAATATCTCCTGCCATATCTGTACCCATCCTGGCTATCCTCCTCTCAACCAATCCTTGAATTTCTACTACAATTAGTCCTGTTCATCCTATTTACCTGAAATTCTCTCCCTGATTGATTATTGTCATCAAAATTCCTCCTATGATCTTCCACTGATGGCTTCACCCTCTCCACTTTATCAGTGTAATTCATGAAAACACTAATATTACACCTAGGGGCACGTACAAGCTGTTCTCTATCTTTCTGAGGCAATTTAGTTTCTAAACCCATAATTATTGATTCACTACCTAGCTCTTGGTCCAAATAATTCAGTTTGTTTATCCAAAGCTGATGGAAACCCTTTCTAGAGCCAAATCTCTCTTCTCCCCAAAATTCAGTCGGAATTCTCTGCTGCTTCTCTTTGTACTAATATTCATCTAAAAATGCTTTCACAAAGCTATGCCACGAAGTACAGCTATCAGCTACCTGAGCTGCCAATCCATAAGCGGCCACTTTCTAAAAACCACTTACAAATTACTTTTTGTCTTTGTCATTCCACACTTCAGGCAAATCATAAAATTCCCTAATGAAATCCAAATGTCTCAAATGGCTCTGAGCACTATGGGACTCAACTGCTGTGGTCATAAGTCCCCTAGAACTTAGAACTACTTAAACCTAACTAACCTAAGGACATCACACACATCCATACCCGAGGCAGGATTCGAACGTGCGACCGTAGCGGTCGTGCGGTTCCAGACTGTAGCGCCTTTAATCGCTCGGCCACTCCGGCCGGCAATGAAATCCAGTGGATGCACTTTCCCATGTGGTTCAAAATTATTAAATTTCTTACAGTTAAAAATGAAGGATTATACTTTAGATTTTGTACCTCTTCCATCTGCTTCTCGATTTCAGCCAATTTGGAATCTACATTTTCATTTACTTTTACCAGATTTTCCTCTACCACTACTGCACACATTGTTTCTACCTCTAAATCAATTTTAATATGATCGATTTGGTTCTCAAGTTTAACCCTGTTTTCAGCACAGAATTTCCTGGCAGCTTTGACTTAATTTTTACACTGTTTTTCGGAAGCCTCCACCCTCCTACTATGGTCTTCACAAAGTTTCATTCTCCCTCCTTCACATTTGCTACTCATTAATGTCAATTTCTCATTAGTATTCTATATTGCTTTCCTTATCTTTTCATCACAGTCTTTCTATACTACCTCAACGTTCTTACTTAATTCTGAAAGACTGCAGATAACTACCTTAATTTCCTTTTTAATTTCTTTCTTCAGTTCATCCTTAAACTAGTCATGTCGGTTCTAATACTTCTAATGTCTCTATCGTACACATGCTACTCATGATTTGCCTTAACATCACTTCCAATTTTCCGTCTTCCATAACCTGTGAAACGTCCTCTTAGAAAAATTATACATGACTGTGCTTAAACTGACACACAATATTTTTTAGCGCAACGCAATCTGACTTTCAATAATCCCTACAAGAGAATGGCCCGGACTAAATTAACCTGTACGTTTCACAAAGCACTTACCTTACAAAAATCTTCGTTACTCGAACTACTGCAATACAGCGAGCGCCACTACTGCCAGCTAAATAAAAGATTCAAACTACTGAAGGCACTAACTACTGATAGGCATAATTAGCAAATGAAAGATTTTGATAGAGAACAAACAATGTATTTACCTTAATAGTGTTCAAAAGTCATAGTATATATATCCGTTCATGATACCCAGTATTACAAATTTGCTCTTTCTGATGGACACACGTCCAGATCGTCAGCTCTCAAAATTCCGCCATCTCTCTCCCCACATCCACCACTGCTGGCAGCTCACCTCCAACTGCGCAACGCTACACGCTGTTAACAGCCAACTACACAACACTACAATGGCGAATATTCCAACAACAATGCCAACCAGCCACAGACTGCACACAGCACAGCCAGCGATTTTCATACAGAGTGCTACATGGCGTTATGAATAAAAAAATCCTATACAGCCTACTTACATAGCCCCCATGCTCTCCACAAAAAATTTTACAAGTTGTTTTGGGACACTGGCCAATACATATTTGTTAAAATTTTTCCTAATTACAATAACAAAGATATAAAAAAGGACACACTTATTGATTCAGTGTTGGTGAAAAGCTAAAATTTTCTCACAGTCCATAAAGACAGTCCTGATCATTCATCACAGAAAAACTGCAGTATTTTCCTCAAAGTTTGAGCAGTAAAAGAAAATGCACATGGAAGTAGTGGAGTTCCATGTTGTTTTGAAGAAGTAGTGTTGTCCTTCCAACGGAAAGACAGTGCTGACTCTTGACATGCAGACAGGTAATGGGCCACAACGGAGCAAACCCACAGGAGAGTCAGTCGAAGTTTTGAAGAATATTGGTAGGTAGGTCATCACAGAGCAGACCCACTGTAGTCCTGGTAGAGATTATGGTATTGGTGGGCCACCAGAGGTGCAGACCCACTGCAGTCATTGTAGAAATAATGGTATTGGTGGGTCATCAAAGGTGCAGACCAACTGTAGTCCTTGTAGAGACGGCCAGCAGCCATCTGTTGCTACTGTGCAGGTGCACAATCACCATCGAAGAGTCTTGCAGAGAATATAGCAAGTCCATAAACCACCACTTGTGCACTCACAAAGTTTTTGGAATTGTCCTTAGAAATCTTGCAGACAATATAGCAAGTCCATAAACCACCACTTGTGCACTCACAAAGTTTTTGGAATTGTCCTTAGAAATCTTGCAGACAATATAGCAAGTCCATAAACCACCACTTGTGCTCTCACAAAGTTTTTTGAATTGTCCTTAGAAATCTTGCAGACAATATAACAAGTCCATAAACCACCACTTGTGCACTCACAAAGTTTTTGGAATTGTCCTTAGAACCAGCAATGCTGTTAATCAGTCCCTTGCTGAATTATTAACACAAGTCCAAACACTAATGGTCCACTTTTTTTCACATATTGTGCATATACTGTGACCAACAGGAATATGTGCAGTGAAATGAATGCTTACAAGTTACTTAATTTGATGAACTGGTGTCAATTACAATTTTATAACATGAGAATACAATAACAAAGGTACAAAATACATCATTAAAGAACATAACAATACAGATAACATTTGCAGTAATAGGGGCTTTACAAAAGAATAGAAATAAACATATACATCAGTGTTACAGGAATTATGACATAAGTAAATACATAAAAGATCAGAATAACTTTGGAAACATCAACTTCACACATGAGCATTAAAACAAAACAAAATAAATAATGTCTAAACATCTCTACAAAGTAAATAACATAGTATTAGAAAAATTCTACAACATAACTCTCATCAGATAAACATATAAAGACAGGAAGAACACAAATACCCAAGGGTACATAAACACATAGTGGGATAACACAAGGGAAGGACAGGTTTTGTTTTACTGCAGTATTTTGCAAACAAAACTTTCTTTGCTTCTTGGAGATCTCCTTTTATTCATCATTATTCCCAAAAAATCCTATCTATACCTGCTTTCGGTATTCTATTCATATTTCTTTCAAAATAATTATTTCTCAGTGTACAATACTCATTTAGGCCCAAATCTTTTTCATATAACTTCTCAATGCATCCTTTCCCTGTTCTCCATAGGTAGTTTCTTATATGGTCTACCCCCTCTTAAGCTAACTTCAATCTACTGAGCTCAGATATATATACTAAGGGACGAGGTAATGCAGCAGTACAAAACAATTAACACAAACAGCAATGACAAGAGATGCAAATTGGCAAAGCAAGCAGCAGTATATCTAAATTAGCAAAGCAAATGCAACATTACAACTAATATGAGCCAATGTGCAGCAACAAGAAAAATAAATCGGTAGTAAAACTGGCTTAACAAAGTAATACAAAGTGAAATTCAGTAGCACTATGCCCGGCAAACAGCAGCACCAAATGCTATAACTTATACCCAAACATGACAAAGCTCAAGCAGAAAAAATAGTACACTAAAGACAACAATGCAGATAAGGGAAATGTCTGTTCACATCTTAATGTCTACATAATTAAAGTGGTACACCACAAAACTTATTCTATAAAAAATTACCGAGTAGTTGAAAAGAAAATTATGTATGTAGTTACTGTTATTAATCCCTTCTTATTGTTCTTTCCATTCCAAGTGCTCCTTTTTCGAAGAATGTGGTTCATAAAATTATAATTTAATAGATCTGTTGTCAGAAAGTGTTCACATTAGCATCTGCATTTAATTTTATTTTATAAAACCAATGCTGCAACACATCTGGAAACCAGATATTAAACAAAATGAGCAATCTCTCAACTAGAAAGACAATAGATGTAAAATGTTTCTCATCAATTCATAAGTATTTCAGCAAGTAGCACAAAGCACGTGCTCCACAGTATAATTATATGTTTCCAAGTAACAGCATGTCATATTGGTATGCTTTCTACAAAGGAATGTCAATAGCGAAGTTAATGGTCTCTTTTTTTCTCCACCTAATGGCTTTTTCTCCAGGCGACTCGCACAGCTGGTCGCCCATAACATATCACGTCAAGGTCACTTAGCTTTCTTACCGAAATATTTACGACACCAGTTTGCACTACGGTGACAGTCTCATATAAAAAATTTCACAGGTCGAGAATTTGTGTTGCAAATGTGTAGAAAAAAAATCCTATGAATATAACAGTGCCCAAAAATTTTCGCCAACAATGTGATACATTCATGGATTTACACACATTTCATAACTCTTAAAGTACGATTCTTGGTTTCCAACATCCTTTTTCACAAATCGGAGTCCCTAACCACTATTCACTATTCCTTACCTTATTACACATATACATATTCCTCAACACTTCAATATTTCATCATAATAAATACGTAGCATAATCAGATTCCTCATATAGCATCAGCTTATTGATCATAAACATAGCTCAACAGCATAATACACATCGTCGTAATAATAATAGCATCATAATACCTCAGTCACATCTCAAAATCGTCATAGCTTCCACCAATAATTTCAAAATGTAAAAAATATTCTCTGCTCATTTCAATAGTGTCATCTACCTCAAACGTACTTTAAGAATCATAATCCCAAACCAAATATATTATTCAAAGCTCTCATAGTATCACAATGATCCCAAAAAAATATGAACAGTTCACAAAGTACAGACAAAATACAATTTCATAAGTGTGAAGTAATCCAACTGTGTAATTGCATAAACATGTGTCACTGATGTAGTAAAAAAATTTTTGTTTCGCTGTTAAATAATCAGATAGCTGTGTAATTCTGTGTTAGAGGAATATGGTACCAATGTGTAAAGTTGTGTAAGCAAATACTATGTTACCTAGGGCTCCTTGTGCTTGCCAAACACATGGTACACAAAGTAAGGATTCATGTAATTATAACCTCAGGTGTTACAGATTACAGCAATGGAATGAAATGTATCACAGAAAACCTTTGTATCATTGTAATTCAAAAATCTTTAAAAATAAATGTTTTAAGTACAAAATTAATCACTCAAATGCATGTCCTTTAGCGCTAAATGTGCGTCTTGCTGTAAGATAATTCTGTGGAAGTGTCGTAGTTATCGTTCTCTGTAAGCAAAGTTCTGATGAAGTCAATGTACTCACCTCCTCATAAACAAAAGTGAAATGCTTTGCGTATAGATATCTCAGTTATTACACTTATTGCCGTGATGAAGAAAGTTCTGTGCCGTAACGTATTGTTGTGCTACGGAAAAGGCTGTCTCATTGTAGCTATACCTCAAAAGTTACTACTAAAACATGTTTTACTTTCCAGAAGAATTCAGAAAAACTTTGCAGATATAAAACAGATACACCGCAAAAGCAACAATGTAAATTGTGTTCACACAATAGTAGCATCGTGATATGGTCATGTAGCTGTGAAATAAACTAACCACTGTGTCATCTGGTATCTCTCAGAAAGCTCTTTAAATCCATAATGTAAGTTCAAGTAAACCAAAATGTTGCATTAAAATCTCATTATATGTTGTAAGTATGTAAGCCTTATAGTCCTTACATAATCGTGCAACTAACAAGCAAGAATGTACACACACAATAACGCTGTGTCGTCTGTTCACTGTAACAATGTACTCGTAAATACTGTCTAAATATGTTCCATAGGTTCCTTACTGGATAGTTAACTTCAAAACATTGTTGCATGTTAACAGTTTCTCAGTGTGACAAATTGTACTAGTAGCATGAAGTAAAAAAATTTATGGCAAAGACTAAGTTAAAAAGCAGATTATCTCTCAATAAACGGTTTTACATGTGAAATGTGGTGCAATCCTTTACTCCTCCTAGTGCTCAGAGTTAACTTCAAAGCAATTATCATGTTGTATACATCGGTAAGGAGTGCTAAACTTTTTCTCAAGGTTAGCGTCTATGTTATTTCTCTCTGAGCCAGCCGGCGCACATGGCTGCCTGCAGTGTGAATCATTGTCTGTCTCTTAACTTCTACAAATTCACCTTGCCGAGAGGGTCCTGCCCTGTTTGAATCTCGCCAGTTCTGATGCAATTCAAGTCTGTCGTTACGATTATATCGTCTGTCGTCATGTCGGTAGTTCCTGTAGTTTCTTTCTTGTCCGTTAAGTGGTGGAGAATTTCTCCCTGAATTATCACTACACGGTGGACCGTTGCGTCTGAAGTTATTCTGTCTCCCTTGACAATAATTGTTTTGGTTCCCATATTGTCTGTTTCTATGGTTATCTCTGTCATATTCATTACTACGCAAATACGATCTTTCTCTGTAATTATTACTACTCTGCAAACGGTTGTCATATGGGTGGTGTCTGTTTTGTTCACTATTTGCTTTGTAAGAATAGCCTTGTCATGTCCATTTATTATTTCTGTCATCGCGGAATTGTGGCAGATGTGACCTGTAATTGTTGTGCTCCTGTTTTCGCATTCCGCGATTGTCAGTGTCAATTTTCAATTCTTGTAACATTCAATGAAAAGCTTCAATGTCATCTTTGCAACGTCCTGCCAAAATAATATGTCGTAAATGTTCAGGCAATTTGATTAAGCAAATGCGAATGAGTTCTGAGGGGCTGTATGGGTTTGACAGTTACTGATTCTTCTGGAACATGTCTTCAAAATATTTCACAAGACTGGAAAATTCAGATTGTTCGAAATGTTTCATCATTATGACGCTATGTTTTACTCGGTCTTGCGTAGCTTGAGACCAATATGCTGAGAGGAAGGCATGATAAAATTCTCCTTCACTGTGACAATCGTGAATGACTGATTGCTTTCTTACAGCTGGTTCATTCTCTAAATAGCCACACATAAATTCTAATCTGTGCTCTAATGACCTGTTGGGAGGAAAACAATGAGAGAATTGATGAAGCCGCGCTTGTGGACGAATGTCGTTGCCGGAATTCTTAAATGTTTTGAATTTATGTGTAGTAATAAACACATTATAGTCAAAATCATCATGTCGGCAAGTCGTATATCGGTCACAGTTACTTCGTTTCGGCGGTTCCATCTCAAAATTCGGTGTACCTTGCCAATTTCTTTCATAATTTCCGAAGTGCCTCGTGTTATTAATTTGTGGCTGTAACGTATTTCTATGTCCCTCTTCCCGTATTGGAGCGTGAGTGTCCTCTGAAATATTTAATTCTTGTATTACCTGCATCAACTGATCTTGTACTTCCCGGATTTCTATTTTGTACTGTATATTGATTTGATTTTGATTTTGTTTAAATTTTCTAAATTGTTCATACTCTTTGTGTCAGTGAAGGCTACGGGTCTTGTGTCTTTCAGATCATCATCTACCTTTGTAGATAAGTTAGTGAACTGATCTGAAAGTTCGGCTACTTTCTCCGATAGTGAACAGATTTCCTCAGTGTGTTTTTCTGAGCCAAGTTTCAGAGTGTCCATTTGTGTTGAAATCGTATCTACTGTGTCCCTTAAGTTTTCCTGAGTTTTTGCAAGTTGTGTAACCGATTCAGTAGATGCAGCTGAGTCAATTTTAGCTTGCAAGATGTCGTGATTTTCATGAACAAGAGTTTGCAGTTCTTTTACGGCTGCTTCGTGATTCTGTAATGCATTTTCATGACGGGAAAAAATAGGTTGAAAATGCTCACAAATTTGTGTTTTTACGTCATTACAGACTTTTTGACATTTCGATTCGATTTTAAGTAACCCAGCAGTTAAACCTTCATGTGTTTGTTCAAGCGTTTGTTCCAATGAGTCTAACTTTTGAAGCTGTTGCTGTGTTTGTCTCTGATTTTGTTCCATCATGTCCAACTTTTGAAGATTTTGTCCCATTTGTTTCTGATTTTGTTCAAGCATTATGTCTAACTTTTGTAGCATTTGTCCCATTTGTTGCATTAACTGTAATAACAATGCACTGATGTGTAAAACATGTTCCTCAGTGCTATTCGGCAGTGCATTTGAACCGGCAATATTCGCATTTTGAAAAGCAGAAAATGTGTCTTGACTTATGTGAGAAAATGGTGAGGACGCAAAACCTGAATCTATAGTATTTCCAAGATCGTGTCCTGTCATTTCGGATTCCTGAGGCGAGCTGTTGCCGACAGATCGATCGATAATTCTTCCCTGTTCACTAATTGTTTCACTGTCTACACCATTATTTGCAGCCTGCTCCATTTCCCTATGCACAGCTACAAATTACTAGTTTGAACATTAGTTAATTCATTACACAGTGGTGATAATAAGCTAGGCTCGTCATCATTATCATTTCTCAATTTACTTTGGAGCCTAGTATTACGTTTTTCACACGCCATTATTGTCGCAATATTTCACACGATAACACAGAAAAGCACAATTTGAAGAGCAAAATAAGAAAAAAACATTAGCATAGCACTGAAAATAATATCTAGTTCATTGCAACCGCAGCTGTGAAATACTTGGTGGAAATCTACATGCATGCCACAACTATTTTACTGTACAACAATGAAAAACTATAACTACAAAGAAGATTCTCTCTACAATTATGCGCTAGCATTAAACAATAGCTACACTAATTACACAAACTACAAGAAAAAATCAGAAGATTCCATGGAGGTATCCTGGCAGGGTCGCCATATGAAACGTCCCCTTACAACAATTATACATGACTGTGCTTAAACTGACACACAATATTTTTAGCGCAATGCAATCTAACTTTCAATAATCCCTACAAGAGAATGGCCCGGACTAAATTAACCTGTACATTTCACAAAGCACTTACCTCACAAAAATCTTCGTTACTCAAACTACTGCAACACAGCGAGCGCCACTACTGCCAGCTAAATAAAAGATTCAAACTACTGAACGCACTAACTACTGATAGGCATAATTAGCAAATGAAAGATTTTGATAGAGAACAAACAATGTATTTACCTTAATAGTGTTCAAAAGTCATAGTATATATATCCGTTCATGATACCCAGCATTACAAATTTGCTCTTTCTGATGGACACACGTCCAGATCGTCAGCTCTCAAAATTCCGCCATCTCTCTCCCCACATCCACCACTGCTGGCAGCTCACCTCCAACTGCGCAACGCTACACGCTGTTAACAGCCAACTACACAACACTACAATGGCGAATATTCCAACAACAATGCCAACCAGCCACAGACTGCACAAAGCACAGCCAGCGATTTTCATACAGAGTGCTACGTGGCGCTGCGAATAAATAAGAACCTGTACAGCCTACTTACACCTGTTGCCCTTGCTGACTTTTGCTACCAGATTCCTCCCCTTAACCTCAACGATCTCATCCACAGCCAGCGATTTTCATACAGAGTGCTACGTGGCGTTGCGAATAAAAAAGAACCTGTACAGCCTACTTACACCTGTTGCCCTTGCTGACTTTTGCTACCAGATTCCTCCCCTTAACCTCAACGATCTCATCCACTTCAGTACTGTTTTCGTCCATTTCGCTCTTTACAGTAGGATATTCATCCCCATTTTTCAAAGTTACAGTCATGTCTGATTTATAACTACTTTTGTCTAGAGAACCAGTCCCCATTAAGTCTTTCTGGTCATTTAAAAACTTAACCTGCACAGCTTTGTTATCAATGTTCACATCACATCCCTGCTGTTCGTTCTCTCCCATTTCACTGTCATGTTCGTTAAGGCCACTCATTATGTATCACTTACTATAAAACGGCTTTTGCTATCAAATTACCTTATTTTTAATAACTCGTCTCCTGCTGCTGCTGTTGTCATCCCGACTTGTCGTCTGCACAGCTATTGCACGTTGCAATTCTCTCTCCAAGGCATCTTGTTTATCATGGTGTGTCGTCTCCAGGCAAGGCATTTGTCAAATCTGTGTAATATATGCAAAAAAAAAAAAACATTTATCTGTGTTCTTACATTTCATTTATGTATGAACAGTTATCGATTATGTGTATTCTGTACAAAAGAAACAATCATTTTGCATTTTTATGTTTGTATTATACTATTATGTATGTCAATTTTACAAATAACGTCTGTGGTCGGCGAGTGTGGAAACCGACGCAGACAATGATAATTAAAAATATAACAAAGATATATATTAGCATATTAAATTGCTGATGAATAGTGGAGGATTGGACATGACTGTCTCTATCTTCTCATAGCCGTGAATGTTGTAAGAGCCTGCGTCTCTATCTCGAACGCTTAGTTTTCATTTGTATTTTGATCGAGAAAGACGCCTTAGGGCACTGATGTATAAAAAAGGCATGTACTTTGAATTTTATTTTAATTCTGAATATAGAAAATGTTAAAACACTTGTAATAATTTGTAGCTCACTTTCACAGTATTTCATCCAACATTTTTAGCCATTTTCAGCGAATTTAGCATTTTTTTGTGACGCAGTGCTGCACCATGGTCGCGGGAGCCGCTGCCGCGGCAAATTCAAATTATAATTGAATGAAAGCAGCTTTCGCGCAACTAAGCGAGCAGGTAATTGTACATTAAAATTACTTCATTCAGCTTCCTGGAAGCTTCAGAGGAGGATTGCAGATTTTATTATGTCATTTTCAGATGGACATGGGCAGCTGCTAGTATAATATTAGTGACAGATATAACTGACGTAAATTAGGGAGATAAAACTTTACTTGTGTGAGTTCGAAGACTGCTGCGTTGAAATCTGATCTTTCTAGTAATATCAAAATCATTTTCATTTTTTATTTCATGCTCTCGTGTTAGATATGGCAATCAGTAGTGTTCAAATATTAAAAAATCCACTTTTACGTCTGGCAAGCATTGCATACTGTAATTACTGTGGGTATAATAAGAGTAAATTTCAGTGCATTTCAGAGAGTAAAGTAGAGAAAGACATGTTTAATTTCGTGATGAGTTACAGTAATGGTACAGCGTTTCATTTTTAACAAGCCAGATCAGAGTTATGAGAACAAAGATTTGCAAATTAACGATCATACATTCACAGCAGGAAATCATTTAGTATTGTGCATATCTTCACATAATGGGTCAGAGTGCACCAAGTTAAATTTTCAACTACAGAAACCAATAGTGAGAACTGCATTTTATCTTTTGTGGTATCGACGATAATCAACATTTGGTTTGCTAAAAATTCTATGCAATATAAACTGTATCATAGCCAAAGATCATAAAAGTTCAATCCATGATTTTAATTCTACCAAGCAAATGAATAATATTGTTTTACATTTAATCAAACTGTATATAAAATAAAAATGCACGTGGATACGTAACACCGGTCATCTGCGTCCACCTGCGTGCTGATTGGCTGCTCCTGTACTCAATGGCTGCTTCCATAGAACACGCTCGTGGATTGGCTGCTGTTCTACTGTGGCCATGAAACCCGAGCACTGATTGGCTGTAGCACCACTGCACTGTAAAACGCGCGCATTTAGCGCCAAAGTTAGCGAGTCCTATTTTATTGCACTCACATAAAATAGTCCTCATCTGGGGCACCACGTGTCATAGTCGCCTGCCTTATTTCTTCGTTGATAGTCGTCGGTGTCGACGTACTGCGTTGTGATACTGGCAGAAAAAATAGGGGTGGAAGTGCAGTACTGATCGCTGTAAATGATGTAGCCAACAAGTGCACAGTTGCATTTCACAGTTATTTACTTTCACTGTTTACAACCCACCAGTATTACCCAGTTATATGGCCAGTGCACTACTGGTGAACTTTCGATAAGCCTCATTAGTAGTTTGCAGGCAAACATCCACATACTGCTATAACATACCGTTGAACATCTACAAGCAGTAAAAGCCTAACCACACAGTTCACAGTTATTGTAGAATGATACGGTATGTACTGAGCAGACTCTGTCATTGTTTTAAGACATGGACTAAGTGTGTTCCACTTATTTCACAGTTAATTTATTGCATCGTCGTTGTTCTAACCAACACAGGTTTCTTGTCTGAAACTCTGCCATGGACTGACTGTCTCGGACCAAACATTGGGCCCTTATATCTTTCACAATAATAGGCACTGAAACTACACATTGATGTTCCATTTACAGAAATCACAATTAAAACTTAACTCCTTCAATTAACAGCATACAACGAAAAAATCTGTCTTTTTAACAGTTTCTTCTACTACCAGAGTTAAGTGGAATTATTTGGTTAAATGATGAAATTAACACATACAGTTACGCAAACAATACTTTTGACAAAACTGTTAGTTACTTTGGAATTAATTCAGGGCTGGCGTTGGTAACATGTTTTCGAATAGAACCAAGTAGATACTTTAAGAATACCATTAGTTGTTCCTCCAAATGTTTATTATTGGTACAGAATTTATATTTCTTTATAAGTCAACAATATAATTTAAGTTACAAAACTATTACTGATTTCATCTTGTAACAGAAGTATTAACTAGGAATAGCCGAAATAAATTAGATAATCAATTTCCGACCTAAGACTAAGCACAAAATTAGACCTGGTGTTATATTCTTTAACACTGCGGGCCAACCCTTCTCTTTTATGAAAACGCAATTATACTCATGTATGTTGATGGTAATTAGTCAGATATGAAAAAATGAATTTTAAGGAGGTAGATGGCAAAACAAGAGGGGAAGTAAATATCCCAGATTGCTTTGTCACAAAGTCACCGACGGTGCACGGCAGAGGATACCCTGTACCACTAGTAGTCATTTCCTTTCCTGATCCACTCTCTAACACAGCGAGGGGAAAATGACTGTCCATATGCCTCCGCTCGAGCCTTAATTTTTGGAATCTTATCATCGTGGTCCTTACGCGCAATGAATGTTGGCTGCAGTAGAATCATTCGGCACTCAGCTTGAAATGCGGGTTGTGTAAATTTTCTCAATAGTGTTCGTCGAAAAGAACATCGCCTTCCCTCTAAGGATTTCCATTTGATTCCCGAAGCGTCTCTGAACACTTACATATTGTTCGAACCTATCGGTACAAAATCTGGCAGCACGCCTCTGAATTGCGTCGATCTTCCTTCAATCCGACCTGGTAAAGATCCCAAACAGTCGCGCTATGCTCAAAAACAGGGTGCACCAGCGTCCTGCATGCGGTCTTCTTTACAGGTGAACCACTCTTTCCTAAAAGTCTTCCAATGAACAAAAGTCGATCATTCATACTTTCTACCACAGTTCTCACATGCCCATTCCATTTCATATTCCTTTGCAATGTCACGCCCGGATATTCAAACGACAGGACTGTGTCGAGCAGGACACTCTAAATACTGTATCTGAATATTATAGGTTTGTTTTTCCCGCTCATTCACATTATATTTTTCCACATTTAGAGCTAGCTGCCATTCATCACGCCAACTACAAATTTTGTCTAAGTCATCTTATATCTTCCTACAGTGACTCAACTTCAACACCTTACGATACACCACAGCGTCATCAGCAAACAACTGCAGTTTTCTGCCTACCCCTTCCGCCAAATCATTTAAGTATATAGAGAACAACATCTGTCCAGTCACACCTCCTTGGGGCACTCCTCACGATCCCCTTGTCTCTGCCGAACACTCGCCATCGAAAACAGCACAATGCGTTCTATTTCTTAAGGAGTCTTCGAGCCACTCACATACCTGTGAACTTATTCGATATGCTCATAACTTCGATAACAGCCTCTAGTGGGACACATTACCAAATGCTTTCCAGAAATCTAGACGTATGAAATTTGCCTGTTGCCCTCGATCCATAGTTCGCAGTATATCATGTGAGAAAAGGGAAACCTGATTTTTTTATCAGTGATATTTCCGCATCTCAGTCTCAAGAAAATTTGTGTTATTCAAACTGAGAATAGCTTCAAGGATTCTGTGCAAACCATTGGTAGGGATACTGGTCTGTAACTTTACGGTTGCGTTCTTTTACCACTCTTTTATACAGGAGCCATCTGCCCTTTTTTCCATTCGCTTGGGACTTTGTGCTGGGCGAGAGATTCGCAATAGATGCAAGCTACTAAAGGGCCAAAACCGTAGGGTACTCTTCGTAAAACTGCATTGGGAGTCCATTTGAAACTGGTGACTTATTTGCTTCAAATGTTGTTTCTCTACGCCAGGGATGCTTGTTACTATGTCGTCCGTACGGGAGTCTGTTCGATGGTCTAATGACATAGTGTTTGTACGATTCTCCTGCGTGAACGATTTCCTGAAATTTAAAATTTCAGCTTTAGTCTTTCAGGACACAGCAGAAAGCTGCGAGCAAAGAGATTAATGGACAGCGGAGGCTGCTACCATCTTCGTTATATGTTCTGTTAACACTCAGCTCAGGTACCACACCAAAATTGCATACTAAACGTGTGCCCCTACATCAAACTCTACAGTTATTTGACGCTTAACAGCTTTACTTCATTTATCCATAGCACCTACTGTTTTTACTCCCATTAATCCATGTCCACTACATCGTTATCTACCATTACATATTTAAAAGTGTTTTCTGCAATCACACGAATTCCACTACCAGTAACCTCAATGTCCAGGTCTCCGCACCATACAGTGCAACGCTCCAGATGTAACACTTGGCAAGTCTTTTCTTCAGACCTTGTTTAGTGGTCCGCAAAGTAATTTCTGTTTCCTCTTGAATCCTTCTTTTGCCACTGCAATTCTTTTCATAATTTCTGTTAAGCAATACATATCATCCATTATTACACTTCCCAAGTGATTAAAGTTATTCACTTGCTCTATTTCCTCTCCTCCTATTTTCATATGGTATTCTCTCCCGTGTCCTCCAATTACCATGCGTTTCGTTTTCTTCTTGTTAATCTTCATTCCATGTTCTTCTAATTTTGTGTTTAGATCATCTAACATTTGTTCCATCTCTGGTGCACTCTCTGCCACCACAACCATGTCGTCTGCAAATGTTACACACTCCACTCTCTGACCACCTCTGCAAAATCCTCTCCTTCCATCAAACCTTTCATTCATAATTTACTCCAGATAGATATTGAACAGTGTTGGAGATAAACAACAACCTTGTCTTATACGTTTTCCCAGTTCAATTTCTTCATTCATCACACCTCCTATTCTTACTCTTGCTCTTTGGTTCAAATATAAATTTCTAATTAGCCGCCTATCCCTCCAGTCAATTCCATGTTTCCATAGGTTTTCCATCAGTTTGTCTCATCTGAACTAGTCAAAAGCCTTCTCAGGATCAATTAACACAGTATACACCTTCCTTTTCTTCTCCATGTATCTCTTCCTTATCACTCTCATTAGCCCAATGGCATCTCTAGTTCCCACTTCTCGCCTGAAACCAAATTGTTCATCTGCTATTATGCAATTCAACTCTCCGTATAGCCATCTGTTGAGCGTCCTCAGCAAGACTTTGGCAGCATGCGATATCAGGTTCACTGTTCTATGTTCCTCACACCTTATGCTGTTCTTTTTCTTTCCTACAAGTATTAAGATACTTTCTGTAAAGTTCTTTGTCCATTTTCCTGTCATGTATATTTGATTACACAATTCAGTCGTCTCCCTTTTCCCTTCTTTCTCCAGTGACTTTACGTCCTGCAGGAATCTCAAGTTCCCAAAGCCTTTCCATTTTTCATCTCCTTCATAGCTGATTCAATCTCACTAGTTAGTATTGCGTTTCCTTTGTCATCATCTAAAACTTTATCTTCTTCTTCTATCCCATGCTCGTCTTCACTTGGTCGGGCGTCTGCAGCGTGTAGTCATTCTACACTCATGCTCATAAATTAAGGATAATTGCAGAAAGTGGTGTCACACAACGTGGCACTACACAAAACAGCTTCTAATAGCATACGCACGTAGGGAACACACACGACACGGATCTATAAGTCCACGGTATTGGTGATAAGTTGAGAAAACCGTCCCGAAACACATGTGCTACAAAACGCCTCTGTTTCCTGCGCATGTACCCCGAAATCAATATGAGATATGATCACCATGCCCACGTACACAGGACGTACAACGGGTTGGCATACTCTGGATCAGGTGGTCGAGCAGCTGCTGGGGTATAGCCTCCCATTCTTGCACCAGTGCCTCTTGGAGCTCCTGAAGTGTCCTAGCGGTTTGAAGACATGCAGCGATACGTCGACCGAGAGCATCCCAGACGTGCTCGATGGGGTTTAGGTCTGGAGAACAGGCAGGTCACTCCATTCGCCTGATATCTTCTGTTTCAACGTACTCCTCCACGATGGCTGCTCGGTGGGGCCGTGCGTTATCATCCATTAGGAGGACGGTGGGACCCACTGCACCCCTGCAAAGGCTGACATACTGGTGCAAAATGACGTCCCTATACACCTGACCTGTTACAGTACCTCGAGGTGATTTAAACCCGCAAACCGCCCACCAGGGCGTTATGTATCATAATTATCCGTAATTTTTGAGCATGAGAGTATATATTCTTCCCATCTTCTCATTATTTCTTGGGGTTCACTCACCATATTACCGTCTGCTGCCTCTACTTTTCTTAGTCCATTGTTGTTTCTCTTTTCCTTGAATGTCAAATCCATTGCTTGTTTATGCATCAGATCATATTTTCCTTCTTTCTCTAATTTCTCTATCTTGTCACATTTTTCTGTCAGCCATTTCTTCTTTGCTTTTTCTGTCTCCCCTCTTAATTCATTATTTAACCTCCTGTAGTTGCGCTTCCCTTCTTCTTAGTTTGCCGGCCGGAGTGGCCGTGCGGTTCTAGGTGCTACAGTCTGGAACCGAGCAACCGCTACGGTCGCAAGTTCGAATCCTGCCTCGGGCATGGATGTGTGTGATGTCCTTAGGTTAGTTAGGTTTAATTAGTTCTAAGTTCTAGGTGACTGATGACCTCAGAAAGTACTCAGAGCCATTTGAACCATTCTTCTGAGTTTACAGTTTTCCATTTTCCTGCGGTCATCCATCTTGGTTATAATATCTGCTGTTACCCATTCTTTGATTATCTTTTTCCTCTCCTTGACTCCAAGCGTTTCCTTAGCTGTCTTTTGATCCCATTTTTAAACGATCTCATCTTCCATCTGTGTATTCCGTTATCTGTCCTTGCATCGTGATTTCACAATATGCGTTCTCTAATTTTTCACAATTGCCTTTGTCTTTTAGTTTCTCAAAGTTAATGTGCTCTCTCTTCAGTCCTTTCCAGGTTCTTTTCAATTTAACTGGAACTTCAGCTACTGCTGATATATGATTGAATTAATACACTACTGGCCATTAAAATTGCTACAACAAGAAGAAATGCAGATGATAAACGGGTATTCATTGGACAAATATATTATACTAGAACTAACATGCGATTACATTTTCACGCAATTTGGGTGCATAGATCCTGAGAAATCAGTACCCAGAACAACCACCTCTGGCCGTAATAACGGCCCTAATACGCCTGGGCATTGAGTCAAACAGAGCTTGGATGGCATGTACAGGTACAGCTGCCCATGCAGCTTCAACACGATACCACAGTTCGTCAAGAGTACTGACTGGCATATTGTGACGAGCCAGTTGCTCGGCCACCATTGACCAGACGCGCTTCCAATGTGCGTTCACCGCGATGTCGCCAAACACGGATGCGACCATCATGATGCTGTAAACAGAACCTGGATTCATCCGAAAAAATGACATTTTGCCATTCGTGCACCCAGGTTCGTCGTGGAGTACGCCAACGCAGGCGCTCCTGTCTGTGATGCAGCGTCAAGGGTAACCGCAGCCGTGGTCTCCGAGCTGATAGTCCATGTTGCTGCAAACGTCGTCGAATTGTTCGTGCAGATGGTTGTTGTCTTGCAAACGTCCTCCTTTTTTCACTCAGGGATCGAGGCGTGGTTGCACGATCCGTTACAGCCATGCGGATAAGATGTCTGTCATCTCGACTGCTAGTGGTACGGGGCCGTTGGGATCCAGCACGGTGTTTCGTATTAACCTCCTGAACCCACCGATTCCATATTCTGCTAACAGTCATTGGATCTCGACCAACGCGACGAGCAATGTCGCGATACGATAAACCTCAATCGTGATAGGCTACAATCCGACCTTCGGATGGTACTCATTTCTCCTCCTTACACGAGGCATCACAACAACGTTTCACCAGGCAGCGCCGGTCAACTGCTCTTTGTGTATGAGAAATCGGTTGGTAACTTTCCTCATGTCAGCACATTGTAGGTGTCGCCACCGGCGCCAACCATGTGTGAATGCTCTGAAAAGCTAATCATTTGCATATCACATCATATTCTTCCTGTCGGTTAAATTTCGCGTATGTAGCACGTCATCTTCGTGGTGTAGCAATTTTAATGGCCAATAGTGTATCTGCTCCTGGATAACTTTTGACACTATTTAGGCAATTTCGGTATATTTGTTGTATCATTTGTAATCAATTTGATATCTTTTTTGGTCCAATCGGGATATCCAAGTATACAATCGTCTTTTGCGGTTATCAAATAGAGTATTTCCAACTATCCTGAAATTTTCATTGCAGTATTCCAACAGTCTTTGCCCTCTCTCATTTCTATCTTCCAGTGCAAAATTTCCCAGAGCTTTTTCTTCTGATCCTTCACCAACTACCACATTCCAGTCAACCATTACAACACCACAAGCATTTATTTTCTCTCTCTCTGCTAAGTTTCCTTTTTTTGTCATAACATTGTTCTACGTTTTTATCTGAATGATGATAGTATTATGTATGACTGTAATGTTCCTTATACACACGATTCTATCTTTAATGCGTCACACGCAGTTCTGAAACTACGTAAAATTCACTTTAACTTGTGTTTGTGAATCTACTTCATCCGTTTTAGCGTGCAATTCACCTTCGCAAATTCACGATTTCAGTGAACCAGTTCCGCATGCAGTAATCAGTATAAGTGTTATAATGCAGTTGCATTTCATCAAATTACAGATAAAATAATCTTGAAGTACAGTGGTTTGCGCAAGTCGGATAGTTAAAAGCAATTAGTTTCTATCAACGTTAATCACTATCCGCTAGCAACTGTAATGTTATTACTGTTTACAACACCTCACGAAGTTCGCAGTATTCAATCCACATAACATTTTCTTTCACAATGTTCACGTCGGAATCTAGTACAAACCAGGTCGTGCACATAAGACCCCTACCGTAAATTCTGACGCAGTTTGAGCACGTTATACAACGTACCTGCGTACACCCACTGCACACACACTGAGTCTCTCCGTTAAACTGCATGTTGATATTGCTTTTGCGTCACAGTTCGTGTGACAGTTCTCCACATTACGTTCAATTTTAGATGGTGAATTTAACAAAACCATTAGAAAGAAGGTCATGTAGAAATTGAAATTTTTGCATGCTCAGTCAATATGATGTTCGTGTAGGAAAGAAAATGAAATACGACGTACTTACATTTTAGTAGAATAAAAACAAAAAATATTCCAAAAACTCAACGGTACAGAGTGAAAAGAAGCGAAAGATATGAAATAAGAGAGAAAAAATATCGCTCGCTGTTAGCCAGGGGTGTACAAACTCTCTTCCAGCGTACCTGCGCCTGCCACCACAACCATTAAAGCGGACCAATCTCTCGCAGCGCAGACATGGGAGTACATGTATACTGAAGCACAGTGGTTAAAGCAGGTCATGTTGTGTTTCCGCAAGCTTGGCAAGCTTCAAGGGACGTACTCAGTTTGCCTCTCCTGACAGCAGGTAGCGCGATTTTTTTTTTTTTTTTTAACGTTCTACTGATTGGTTTGATGCGGCCCGCCACGAATTCCTTTCCTGTGCTAACCTCTTCATCTCAGAGTAGCACTTGCAACCTACGTCCTCAATTATTTGCTTGACGTATTCCAATCTCTGTCTTCCTCTACAGTTTTTGCCCTCTACAGCTCCCTCTAGTACCATGGAAGTCATTCCCTCATGTCTTAGCAGATGTCCTATCATCTTATCATCCTGTCCCTTCTCCTTATCAGTGTTTTCCACATATTCCTTTCCTCTCCGGTTCTGCGTAGAACTTCCCCATTCCTTACCTTATCAGACCATCTAATTTTCAACACTCGTCTACAGCACCACTTCTCAAATGCTTCGATTCTCTTCTGTTCCGGTTTTCCCACAGTCCATGTTTCACTACCATACAATGCTGTACTCCAGACGTACATCCTCAGAAATTTCTTCCTAAAATTGAGGCCGGTATTTGATATTAGTAGACTTCTCTTGGCCAGAAATGCCTTTTTTGCCATAGCGAGTCTGCTTTTGATGTCCTCCTTGCTCCGTCCGTCGTTGGTTATTTTACTGCCTAAGCAGCAGAATCCCTTAACTTCATTGACTTCGTGACCATCAATCCTGATGTTAAGTTTCTCGCTGTTCTCATTTCTGCTACTTCTCATTACCTTCGTCTTTCTCCGATTTACTCTCAAACCATACTGTGTACTCATTAGACTGTTCATTCCGTTCAGCAGATCATTTAATTCTTCTTCACTTTCACTCGGGATAGCAATGTCATCAGCGAATCGTATCACTGATATCCTTTCACCTTGTATTTTAATTCCACTCCTGAACCTTTCTTTTATTTCCAATCATTGCTTCCTCGATGTACAGATTGAAGAGTAGGGGCGAAAGGCTACAGCCTTGTCTTACACCCTTCTTAATACGAGCACTTCGTTCTTGATCGTCCACTCTTATTATTCCCTCTTGGTTGTTGTACATACTGTATATGACCCGTCTCTCCCTATAACTTACCCCTACTTTTTTCAGAATCTCGAACAGCTTGCACCATTTTATATTGTCGAACGCTTTTTCCAGGTCGACAAATCCTATGAAAGTGTCTTGATTTTTCTTTAGCCTTGCTTCCATTTTTAGCCGTAACGTCAGAATTGCCTCCCCCGTCCCTTTACTTTTTCTAAAGCCAAACTGATCGTCACCTAGCGCATTCTCAATTTTATTTTCCATTCTTCTGTGTATTATTCTTGTAAGCAGCTTCGATGCATGAACTTTTAAGCTGATTGATCGATAATTCTCGCACTTGTCAGCTCTTGCCGTCTTCGGAATTGTGTGGACGATGCTTTTCCGAAAGTCAGGTGGTATATCGTCAGACTCATATATTCTACACACCAACGTGGATAGTCGTTTTGTTGCCACTTTCCCCATGATTTTAGAAATTCTGATGGAATGTTATCTATCCATTCTTCCTTATTCGACCGTAAGTCCTCTAAAGCTCTTTTAAATTCCGATTCCAATACTGGATCCCCTATCTCTTCTAAATCGACTCCTGTTTCTTCTTCTATTACATCAGACAAATCTTCACCCTCATAGCGGCTTTCAATGTATTCTTTCCACCTGTCTGCTCTCTCCCCTGCATTTAACAGTGGAATTCCCGTTGCACTCTTAATGTTACCACCGTTGCTTTTAATGTCACCAAAGGTTGTTTTGACTTTCCTGTATGCTGAGTCTGTTCTTCCGACCATCATATCTTTTTCGATGTCTTCACATTTTTCCTGCAGCTATTTCGTCTTAGCTTCCCTGCACTTCCTATTTATTTCATTCCTCAGCGACTTGTATTTCTGTATTCCTGATTTTCCCGGAACATGTTTGTACTTCCTCCTTTCATCAATCAACTGAAATATTTCTTCTGTTACCCATGTTTTCTTCACTGACCCCTACTATATGTAGATTGAGCCTCTGCATTTCCCTTTTCAGATTTTCTCGTTTTTACCAAGATTCTGACATTCCACGCCCGACTCGTAGTACGTTATCCTTTCGTTGATTATTCCATCTTTTTCTTATGGTATCCTCCCCCTTGGCAGTCCCCTCCCGGAGATCCGAATGGGGGACTATTCCGGAATCTTTTGCCAATGGAGAGATCATCATGGCACTTCTTCAAATACAGGCCACATGTCATGTGGATACACGTTACGTAGCGCTGTTAGTCCAACATAATTAGCGAAGTAGTTTCTCTGAAGCTCATTTACCATAAAGGTGCGAGCAACAAAATGAACAAACCATACTTAAAGAAGGTTGAGGAGAAATTAAACACTGAGCGAGATACACCAGTCACGTAGCAGAGCGAAAGTTGTGTGTTTATCAGGAATCTTCAAATAAATAGGTGTCCTGGAATGCACGTTTCGTAAATGTTACTTTACTTATTCGGGAGCATCGAGTATATTACGACAGGTTTGTAAATTTGACCATCAGGTTTCTCACTCCGTGAATATCTTGAAAGAGAACAAAGTTTTTGCCTCTGACAAGTGTGTGGACGGGTAGGCCCGTGGTCTAGGGGTAGCGTCTTTGATTCATAATCAAAACGTTTTCGGTCCCGCGTTCGATCCCCACCACTGCCTAAATTTTGATAAATAATAAGCATTGGCGGCCGAATACTTCCGGCATAAGAAGTCAGTCTCATTCTGCCAACGGCTTTGTCAAAGAGGGCGGAGGAGCGGATAGAGGTTCAGGGCACTCTCTCGTCCTAGGGGCGGGAAATTGCCCCTAAAGGAAGATTCAGCAATGATCAACGACATGAGGATGCAGATGGCAATGGCAACCACTGCATTAAAGACACGTAACGTGTATCCACAGGACATGTGGTCTGTAATTGAAGAAGTGTCATGATGATCTCTCCATTGGCAAAAGATTCCGGAATAGTCCCCTATTCGGATCTCCAGGAGGGGACTGCCAAGGGGGAGGTTACCATGAGAAAAAGATTGAATAATCAACGAAATGATAACGTTCTACGACTCGGGGCGTGGAATGTCAGAAGCTTGAACGTGGTAGGAAAACTAGAAAATCTGAAAAGGGAAATGCAAAGACTCAATCTAGATATAATAGAGGTCAGTGAAGTGAAGTGGAAGGAAGACAAGGATTTCTGGTCAGATGAGTATCGGGTAAAATCAACAGCAGCATAAAATGGTATAACAGGTGTAGGATTCGTTATGAACAGGAAGATAAGGCAGAGGGTGTGTTACTGTGAACAGTTCAGCGACCGGGTTGTTCTAATCAGAATCGACAGCAGACCAACACAGACAACGAAAATTCAGGTATACATGCCGACGTCGGAAGCTGAAGATGAACAGATAGAGAAAGTGTATGAGGATATTGAAAGGGTAATGCAGTATGTAAAGAGGGACGAAAATCTAATAGTCATGGGCGACTGGAATGCAGTTGTAGGGGAAGGAGTAGAAGAAAAGGTTACAGGAGAAAATGGGCTTGGGACAAGGAATGAAAGAGGAGAAAGACTAATTGAGTTCTGTAACAAGTTTCAGCTAGTAATAGCGAATACCCTGTTCAAGAACCACAAGAGGATCACAAGAGGAGGAGGTATACTTGGAAAAGGCCGGGAGATACGGGAAGATTTCAATTAGATTACATCATGGTCAGACAGAGATTCCGAAATCAGATACTGGATTGTAAGGCGTACCCAGGAGCAGATATAGACTCAGATCACAATATAGTAGTGATGAAGAGTAGGCTGAAGTTCAAGACATTAGTCAGGAAGAATCAATACGCAAACAAGTGGGATACGGAAGTACTAAGGAATGACGAGATACGTTTGAAGTGCTGTAGATACAGCAATAAGGAATAGCACAGTAGGCAGTACAGTTGAAGAGGAGTGGACATCTCTAAAAAGGGCCATCACAGAAGTTGGGAAGGAAAACATAGGTACAAAGAAGGTAGCTGCGAAGAAAACATGGGCAACAGAAGAAATACTTCAGTTGATTGATGAAAGGAGGAAGTACAAACATGTTCCGGGAAAATCAGGAATACAGAAGTACAAGTCGCTGAGGAATGAAATAAATAGGAAGCTAAGACGAAATGGCTGCAGGAAAAATGTGAAGACATCGAAAAAGATATGATTGTCGGAAGAACAGACTCAGCATACAGGAAAGTCGAAACAACCTTTGGTGACATTAAAAGCAACGGTGGTAACATTAAGAGTGCAACGGGAATTCTACTGTTAAATGCAGAGGAGAGAGCAGATAGGTGGAAAGAATACATTGAAAGCCTCTATGAGGGTGAAGATTTGTCTGATGTGATAGAAGAAGAAACAGGAGTCGATTTAGAAGAGATAGGGGATCCAGTATTGGAATCGGAATTTAAAAGAGCTTTGGAGGACTTACGGTCAAATAAGACAGAAGGGATAGATAACATTCCGTCAGAATTTCTAAAATCATTGGGGGAAATGGCGACAAAACGACTATTCACGTTGGTGTGTAGGATATATGAGTCTGGCGACATACCATCTGACTTTCGGAAAAGCATCATCCACACAATTCCGAAGACGGCAAGAGATGAGAAGTGCGAGAAGTATCGCACAATCAGCTTAACAGATCATGCATCGAAGCTGCTTACAAGAATAATATTCAGAAGAATGGAAAAGAAAATTGAGAATGCGCTAGTTGACGATCAGTTTGGCTTTAGGAACAGTAAAGGGACGAGAGAGGCAATTCTGACGTTACGGCTAAAAATGGAAGCAAGGCTAAAGAAAAATCAAGACACTTTCATAGGATTTGTCGACCTGGAAAAAGCGTTCGACAATATAAAATGGTGCAAGCTGTTCGAGATTCTGAAAAAAGAAGGGGTAAGCTATAGGGAGAGACGGGTCATATACAATATGTACAACAACCAAGAGGGAATAATAAGAGTGGACGATCAAGAACGAAGTGCTCGTATTAAGAAGGGTGTAAGACAAGGCTGTAGCCTTTCGCCCCTACTCTTCAATCTGTACATCGAGGAAGCAATGATGGAAATAAATGAAAGGTTCAGGAGTGGAATTAAAAATACAAGATGAAAGGATATCAGTGATACGATTCGCTGATGACATTGCTATCCCGAGTGAAAGTGAAGAAGAATTAAATGATCTGCTGAACGGAATGAACAAATGAGTACACAGTATGGTTTGAGAGTAAATCGGAGAAGGACGAAGGTAATGAGAAGCAGTAGAAATGAGAACAGCGAGAAACTTAACATCAGGATTGATGGTCACGAAGTCAATGAAGTTAAGGAATTCTCCTACCTAGGCAGTAAAATAACCAATGACGGACGGAGCAAGGAGGACATGAAAAACAGACTCGCTATGGCAAAAAAGGCATCTGGCCAAGAGAAGTCTACTAATATCAAATACCGACCTTAATTTGAGGAAGAAGCCGGCTGCGGTGGTCTAACGGTTCAGGCGCTCAGTCCGGAACCGCGCAACTGCTACGGTCGCAGGTTCGAATCCTGCCTCGGGCATGGATGTGTGTGATGTCCTTAGGTTAGTTAGGTTTACGTAGTTCTAAGTTCTAGGGGACTGATGACCGCAGATGTTAAGTCCCATAGTGCTCAGAACCCCCCCCCCCCCCGCCCTTTGAGGAAGAAATTTCTGAGGATGGACGTCTGGAGTACAGCATTGTATGGTAGTGAAACATGGACTGTGGGAAAACCGGAACAGAAGAGAATCGAAGCATTTGAGATGTGGTGCTATAGACGAATGTTAAAAATTAGGTGGAATGATAAGGTAAGGAATGGGGAGGTTCTACGCAGAATTGGAGAGGAAAGGAATATGTGGAAAACACTGATAAGGAGAAGGGACAGGATGATAGGATGATAGGACATCTGCTAAGACATGAGGGAATGACTTCCATGGTACTAGAGGGAGCTGTAGAGGGCAAAAACTGTAGAGGAAGACAGAGATTGGAATACGTCAAGCAAATAATTGAGGACGTAGGTTGCAAGTGCTACTCTGAGATGAAGAGGTTAGCACAGGAAAGGAATTCGTGGCGGGCCGCATCAAACCAGTCAGTAGACTGATGACCAAAAAAAAAAAAAAAGTGTGTGGAACTGTGAGCCAAGGACATGAGGCCACTTTTCAGTACACAGTCTATCTAAATTTAGGGCAAGCATTCATTGAAACAGTACAAAATATGGCTTGTGGATGTTAAAAATCAGATTCTAGTGGTACGCAACGTAGTGTGAAGAAAGCTTGGCATTAAAGAAAAGCTTCTTTTTTTAAGATATGTACTTTTTAGATTAGATTATATGAAAAACGAACTTCTTGTTTGCTAAATTGCATTTGAGAAACTTAGAGTGAACTACTTTGGCCACTTAAATTGAATTCAGCGAATTCGGAATATCCATCCTGGAAAAGTAATTAAAACTGTTATACCTGTGGCCATATTTGGCTGAAATACACCAACTTACAGAAACTAAACTTCCAGAACATTATTTCAAATGGCGTTGTAGTATAATAGAGACTTTCAAGTTCTTGGGTGCAAAGAATGTCGACTCTTAGAGCTGGTCGTGCTTGCTACAGAAAACATGTATTGGTGACTTGATGTTGATTCGAATTGGGAATAGCCACCACAAACCTAAGGAGGATGGAATTGCAGAGAAAACCGTTCGTATGGAAATAAAGAAGTAATCTCGAAGTACGCTGAAAGGAAAAAAGAACAAATAAAGTCCACCGTTTTCTAGCCTATAATTACCCAAAATGAATATATATTTCATTGAGCCTCGCCTTGAAATACTCGTGTAAAAAAAGGCTTTCCATCAAGTTCCGAACCCTACTCATAACACTACAGTGAAAGCGTATAGATTAAAAACTGCTACGTAACGCAGCACAGCAGGAAGACGGACAGCCGGCCAGAGTGGCCGTGCGGTTCTAGGCGCTACAATCTGGGACTGTGTGACCTCTACGGTCGCCGGTTCGAATCCTGCCTTGGGCATGGATGTGTGTGATGTCCTTAGGTTAGTTAGGTTTAAGAAGTTCTAAGTTTTAGGGGACTGATGACCTCAGATGTTAAGTCTCATAGTGCTCAGAGCCATTTGAACAATTTTTTTGAAGACGGAGAGGCAGAAAAGGTTCCTTTCGCCCGCTTGTGTTGAGCATAGCTTGGCCTAAATGAGCGTAAAGCAGCATATCCGTTCTGCTGAAAACGTGCTGCAGTTTCCCTGCCTGCCTGAAAGGCAGGCATGGACAGCTTAAAAGCGGAAGGTGAACACCTCTGCTGTTAGCAGTGTCTTCACAAGTACACTCTGCATTTAAGAAAAGATTACTCATCTTGTTTCTCACTCATAAATTATATTTGATTGTTGGTTGTTCGTGAGGAGACCGTGTCATGCTTCTTACAAACAGAATAAACATCTACCAGCTTGCGTCGGAACTCGACAGTGGTATGACAGTGGACTATGAAAACTCCGATGTGAACGAACGTCACCAGATTAGATCCGTCGTCGTCATGTGAAGCCTGCTCTTGGTACGTAGTACAGGGTACAGGGTACCATTGCGTATACGACATTATTACCTCTGATTTCCATTGCTGTCCCTTTAGATAGCTGCCATTTCTGACAGGTTAGTGCCGGTGGCAGCAATGTATCTTCGAGCTCTCATTGATCAATCAACATTTCGCGAGAAGTGTGTAGGATTATATACGAGTAAGAAATGAACGTGTTTTACTACAAAAAAAGAAATGTTTAAGACCTGAAGTTGACAGATAAGACTGTTGACACTCGTTGTCTTGAATAAAAAATATTTTGCGATATTGGCTTTTGAATGGTTTATAACAATTAAAACAGAACGCCCTTGAGTGCTCTCATAATGAGAAAATTCGATCGATATGCGAGTAATATGTTGTCCAACTCTTTGTGGAATCACGCTCTTGTGTTGTAAAACACCTCTCTTGATGAGTCTCCTATTTGAGTATCTTCGCAGCATTCTCATGACGACCAAATGATACCACACGAAATGTGTCGCTCTTCAGTTGTATCTCTTCAGCTGACAACATGATAACGGTCCTAGACCGATTAGGAATACTCAACAATCTGTGTTACACGTAAGTTTAAGACCTGATTTACCTAGTGTTTATGTGGTCATTCGACTTTACGTCGTTCCAGGTGCTTAGTCCTAGGTATTTTATGGCAATTGCTGCGTTTAAGTAGATTTTCGTCAGCGGCGTAATCGAACACAAGTGGACCTCTTCACCTATTTATGGGCAAGACATTACATTTCGCTATGTTCAGACCAACTACGAGTCACAGCTCGAAACATCGAAGCTCTGCAGTCTTCTTGCAGCTATCTACTTTGTTACAGCGTTTCATCTTTTCCGTAGACAACAGCATTGCCCGCCATATCCCAGAGCGAGATGCAGTAGGTCATTAGTATATGTTGTAAATAGTAACGGTCCTATCGCACTATTGCGGTATTCCTCAAATTACTCTGTAGATCTATCGATTTTGTTCCGTTAAGATCAGCGTGTTGAGTTCTATCTGCAAGGAGGTTCTGAATACAATCACGAATCTGGCCTGATAATATGTACGTCCACATTCTGATCACTGAACGACCGTGCGGAACTGTATCGAATTTAGGGAACATGGCATCAACTTGGGGTGCCATAGTTTATGACGCTCTTGTGTTGTTGAACGAACAGAGCGGGATGATATTCTAAAGGTATGTGTTTGCAGAATCCACGTTGATTCTCATTCGCTTTTTTCATCTTCTACAAAAATATGATAATACCTCGGCATAAAAATGATCCATTATTTCCAGTAGATTGACGTCAGCGATATTGCCTGTAATTATGCACATCTTACGACAACCGTACTTGAAACCAGGGCTGGCTTGCGCTTTATTCCAGCCCTTCGTTGCTCCAGTTACCCACAGTAAATTGCTGGCCGAAGGGATTAAGCTGTTGCAGTAGTTTTGAAGAAACTCGCAGGTATTTCGTCAGATACAGATTCCTTTCGGTTGTTGAACAATTGAGCCGATTTTCGATTCCGCGAACACTTATACAAATATCTTCCATTTTGGAGCAAGTGCAGAGGTTAAAAGGAAATAACAATGGCTTTAAGCATAATTATGGAGCCAAAAATCGCGTTCTATATCTTATGAATAATAAAATAATACCTATTAAATGCAAACTACTTCATATTTCAGAGTAATATGTCAGTTTCTCACTAGATGAGTGATGATTGCAAATGTGTTGTATCGTTCAGTGCGCTACAGGGACGAAACAACAGGAGCGTCAGCTCGAGAAGCTCATGATGCTCTTTCCCTTTGACTGTAACGATCGGCTGCTCATTGGGTTTCTGGAAAACAGCGCCACAATTAACGCACAGCTGTAAGTGGACACTTCGTAAGAATTGAAGCGCATCATACAGTCCAAACGCTCTGGAATGTCGACGGATGGCGTTATTCTGTTGCGGGATAACGCCCGCCCATATGTTGCCAAAGCTGAGTACGCTCCAGACGTATCACTGCACCATACACTCTCGATCTCTGTGTACGCGATTTCCATATTTTTTGGGGCCCTGAAGATAGACATTCCTGACCGTCGATTTGTTTCGGACGAAGAGGTGCACGCCTGGGTACAGTCATGGTTCCACAGAGAATCGGAAACACTTATTCCATGTCTCACACTGGGATTACTTTTGAAACACTAAACAGTTTACTTACATTTTTCCCATTCGTTACATTTTCGTTTGATTGCTACTTGTAGTATGTGTGGCCAACCCGAATGAATTCGGTGAATAGGTTTAACTAACAAGAGGACCCGCTTACCCTCAGCATCGATTTCGTCCAAAATTATATTACGTGCAGCGCTTGACAGGAAACGAAAGCGTCAAAAGCTAGAGGAGCAGATGACAAAGGGTTTAGAAAGAAATAGCAATTTTGGCATTGGTCATGTTAGTCAAGTGCCATTTACGGGAGTCTAGTTTACAGATCGCGGTTGTCACAACGGAAAGGGCGCAGCGAAGGAATTCGAGGGTCGTGGGATCGAGTCCTTGTGAATAAACTATCTTATATCTTTCATTTACAATTTATCCTTTACCTACACAGCACATAAACCGAAATAATGATCAGCATATGGTATTTACTAATATTTTTACAAAAGGCATGGAAAGGGAAAACAAAGGAAAATTTGGAATTGCAAATAAATTTCCATTAAGGACTGTAGTGATTGTACTTAGAGCATCCACCAAGAATCTACAAATATCTCTCCAAGAAGGAATCGTTCTTAGTACTTCGTATTCCGTTAATGGTTCTTGGAGCAGTCCTCTGCAACTGCACGCGAACAGTAACCTCGTGGTGCATGTGAAATAGGGCCAATGGCCTTTGGGGACAACGTTAGGTATGCCTAGGGAGCTCAGTTGCTTGCTAGCTCTCGACCGAGTAACATGAATATTTATAGTATATTGTGAGAACACAGTGAGAATAATGTATCTTTCTGTAGAAAATTCAATTTAAAGAACTACATTATTTTAGTAATGCGGAATTTATAACGTGCGCAAGATGCGGAGAATACTAGTGCTCCCTCTGATTTTACGACGTATATCACCCCAGGACGTGAGAATCATGAAGTGTAAAGTAATAAAATTTTCTAACTGTGCTTACGAAATTCTCGTGTACAGTTCCTCCCTGGAAATTTTGTTCAATCTCACATTTGCCTTTACCATTCATTTGCATGCCTCTTATGAAAAAATTAATGAAAGCTATATACTGACCATTATTTCGGTTTCTGTGCAGTGTAAGTAACGTAAAAATTGAAAGTAAAAATGTTTATACCCTCTATCCCACGAGCCGTGGAAAACAACTCTTTAAGGTAGTAATAGCGTCAGCCTTTGCCTGGACATCCGCTAAAAGAAAGATGACTTGTGCCACGACCAAACCGCATCAAAAATGGTATTGTTTCTAAACGCTTGGCTATCTGGAGCTCCTGCTGCTGTCACTTTCTTTTCTGACCAAGTCCCGCATACATCATAAATCTGGACGATATCGTGATGACGAGTAGGCAAGGCCCCCTTGTAAGTTTCATTTTATTTTCTGTTTATTTACCTCAATATATATGCCATATAATGTATACCACAGTTGTAAATTATTATTTGTATTTTTAGTTATACAGTGGTTTGAAAGTAATACGTGCGCCAGGGAATACTGTGCCGATAAATTTATTCGTACCACACACAGCGGATCTTATACTCCGTTTTTCTGTGTGAACGGTAAGGAAATACCTACGAATGCTAATTTTATACTTCGCAGGACAGAATGAACTCATGTAATCCTACAGAGATAGCCCTCCCTTTTATTTTTAAATCCGATTACGTACCAGTGTTTTTAGTTCATCAAGGTGGGATTACGGATATTGTTTGCAGCTGAAGCAGCCGACACACGAGTTTACTGCAACTGTTGTAAACGCTGTCTGCACTTATAACAGTATTATTATTAACCTATTTAATTACTGTTACTGGCTGATTATAATTAATAATTAACTGTACATATTACAGACGGGTGGTAAGCCATGTTTAAAGTAAACCTTCGCCGAGTTATTTACATTAAGAAATTGTGTTCCCGACATTCCCACATTTCTCGAATGTCTTACAGCATGAATCACGACTTATATAGAGAAACATATATGTGTCTTTCATTTCATTCTTACAGTATGCTTTCTAAATCTACGATGATTAATAAATTTTAGCAACTGTAATATTCTCGTTCGGCCATCGTCAAGAATAGCATTGTGAAATGCGTTCTCGTAGAGAGACATACACTGCCTGATCAGGAATGTCCGGACACCTACCGGTGGACATCAATATGGCGTGTCTCCATCCTTCACCTTTATGAAGGCTTGAACTCTGCTCGGGACACTTTCGGTGAGGCGTCCGTATGTCTGTGGATAGATGGCAGCCCTTTATCTTCCAAGAGCCAAAGCCAGAGCAGGTAGTGGCGGTGGACTCTGGCGAAGTCGACGTTCTGACTCACAGAAAGGTGTTCTTTTGAGATCTGGACGGCCAGTCCGTTACATAAATGTTGATATCCACAAACCACTGTCTCACAATGCTGCCTTATGACAGGGTGCATTGTCATGCTAATACAAATAGTCATCGTCTCCCATCCGTTTCTCTACTATGCGCAATACGAAATGGTGTAAAACATCTTCATATCCTTCTGTATTTAGCGCATTTAGGCACAATAATGAGATAACACCGTAACTACGAAAAGTACCGTAACATCGCCTGCTCTATACTTTGCTATTGTTTCTATACATCAGCGCAATTAATGTTCTTCAGACATTCGCCAGAACTGAAACCCTTCCGTCGGACTGGAATAGGGTACAGCGTGATTCATCAATCCAGATCACTTCTTTCCAGTCATCTTCTATCAAGTGGCGTTTTTTTTAACACCACCTCAAACGTCGCTTAGCATTGATTACGGAAATTTGTGGCATATGAGAAGCTGGTGGAGCCACTCACTGTACCACAAACATTTTAACTCCCTGTTGTTGTTGTTGTTGTGGTCTTCAGTCCTGAGACTGGTTTGATGCAGCTATTCATACTACTCTATCCTGTGCAAGGTGCTTCATCTTCCACTACGTACTGCAGCTTACATCTTTCTGAACCTGCTTAGTGTATTCATCTCTTGGTCTCCCTCTACAATTTTTACCCTCCACGCTGCCCTCCAAATTGGTGATCTCTTGATGCCTCAGAACATGTCCTGCCAACCGATCTCTTCTTCTAATCAAGTTGTGCGACACAAACTCCTCTTCTCCCCAATTCTATTCAGTACCTCCTCATTAGTTATGTGATCTACCCATCTAATCTTCAGCATTCTTCTGTAGCACCACATTTCGAAAGCTTCTGTTCTCTTCTTGTCCGAACTATTTATCGTCCATTTTCCACTTCCATACATAGCTACACTCCATACAAATTCTTTCAGAAACGACTTCTGACACTTAAATCTATACTCGACGTTAACAAATTCCTCTTCTTCAGAAACGCTTTCCTTGCCATTGCCAGTCTACATTTTATATCCTCTCAACTTCGACCATCATCAGTAATTTTGCT